>NW_026600293.1:0-300000 GCF_029448725.1 Salvelinus fontinalis | reverse complement strand
GTGGGTCAGACGTTTACATACACTGAATTAGTATTTGGTAGCATTGCCTTTAACATTTTTAACTTGGGTCAAACGTTTCGGGTAGCCTTCCACAAGCTTCCCACAATAAGTTGTGTGAATTTTGGCCCATTCCTCCTGACAGAGCTAGTTTAACTGAGTCAGTTTGTAGATCTCCTTGCTCGCACACGCTTTATCAGTTCTGCCCACAAATTTGCTATAGGATTGAGGTTAGAGCTTTGTGATGGCCACTCCAATACCTTGACTTTCTTGTCCTTAAAAACTTCTTATGGCTGCAAGGCAGTGTTGAGTAGCCAGTGAAATCGTGCCCATTTCAAACGGCCTCCTACTCAAATCTTGCTCGTACAATATGAATATTATTATTCTTTTTGGATAGAAAACACTTTCTAGTTTCTAAAAGAGTTGGAATTATTTCTCTGAGTGAAACAGAAGTCCTTCTGCAGTACTTTTCCTGACCAGGAAGTAAAATGCCAGAAATCGATGCTCTTTTCAATTTGATGCCTATACATGGTCTTAACACTTAGGAGTCTGCTGACACTCTATACGCCTTCCTATTGGTGTAAAGAGGATGTCAGAGAAGATTTTTTTCTGCTCATCTTGTTCTGTGGTGGAAAAAAACCTATTTCTTTGACCTGATCGTCCACTTCCGGTACTCTGGAGGAAGTGCGATGGATTTCTGTTTTGCCTTGGTAACGAACGGCTAACGTCTCCGGCTCGAATTTTTTTTGATACATGTGACCATATCATCGCAATGTATGTTTTTTCAATATAGTTTAATCAGATTATTGAAACTTTATTCTTGAGTTTTGCCGTGTTCCGTCCTCTGACTGTGTTTACGTTGGAGAAATTTATGCCACTCGGCAAGTGCCAATGCTAATTGAAGAGGGACATTTGCCATTCTGAATCGAAACAACGACTCATCTGGACAGAGGACACGTTCTTCAACATTCTGATGAAAGATCAGCAAAAGTAAGACCCATTTTATGATGTTATTTCATATATCTGTCGTGCATGTGAATTGGCCGTGGGCGCCCAATTATTTCTGTCTATTGTAGCTACGCTAATATAGCGATACATTTTGTTTGCGCTGTAAAACATTTAATAAATCGGAAATATTGTTTGGAATCACAAGATGCCTGTCTTTCAATTGCTGCAGACTGTATTTTTCAGAAATGTTTTATGATGAGTAATTAGCTATTTGACGTTGGTGTCTGTAAATATTATGGCTGCTTTTGGTGCAATTTCGGATTGTAGCTGAAATGTAAACTATGGTTTATACATGAAATATGCACATTTTTCGAACAAAACATATGCTATACAATAAATATGTTATCAGACTGTCATCTGATGAATTTGTTTCTTGGTTAGTGGCTATTTATATCTTTATTTGGTTGAATTTGTGATAGCACCTGATGGAGTAAGAAACTGATGGAGTTAGAAAAAGTTGTGTCTTTTGCTAACGTGGTTAGCTAATAGATTTACATATTTTGTCTTCCCTGTAAAACATTTTAAAAATCGGACATGTTGGCTTGATTCACAAGATGTGCACCTTTCATCTGGTGTCTTGGACTTGTTAATGTGTGAAAGTTAAATATTTTAAAATGAATAGATTTTGAATTTCGCGCCCTGCACTTTGAGCTGGATGTTGTCATAAGTGTACCGGTGTCGGGCTGCCCCCGTAAAAGGTTAAGACATTTTGCCACAACTTTGGAAGTATGCTTGGGGTCATTGTCCATTTGGAAGACCCATTTGCGAACAAGCTTCAACTTCTTGACTGATGTCTTGAGATGTTGCTTCAATGTATCCACATAATTTTCCTCCCTCATGATGCCATCTATTTTGTGAAGTGCACCAGTCCCTCCTGCAGCAAAGCACCCCCACAACATGATGCTGCCACCTCCGTGCTTCACGGTTGGGATGGTGTTCATCGGCTTGCAAGCCTCCCCCTTTTTCCTTCAAACATAACAATGGTCATTATGGCCAAACAGTTCTATTTTTGTTTCATCAGACCAGAGGACATTTCTTCAAAAAGTACGATATTTGTCCCCATGTGCAGTTGCAAACCGTAGTCTGTCTTTTTTGTGGTGGTTTTGGAGCAGTGGTTTCTTCCGTGCTGTGCGGTCTTTCAAGTTATGTCGATACAGGACTCGTTTTACTGTGGATAGAGATACTTTTGTACCAGTTTCCTCCAGCATCTTCACAAGGTCCATTGCTGTTGTTCTGGGATTGATTTGCACTTTTCACACCAAAGTACGTTCATCTCTAGGAGACAGAACGCATATCCTTCCTGAGCGGTATGACGGTTGGTTGGTGTTTAAAACTTGTGTGCTATTGTTTGTACAGATGAACGTGGTACCTTCAGGCGTTTGAAAATTGCTCCCAAGGATGAACCAGACTTGTGGAGGTCTACCATTTTTTTTCGGAGGTCTTGGCTGATTTCTTTTGATTTTCCCATGATGTCAAGCAAAGAGGCACTGAGTTTGAAGGTAGGCCTTGAAATGAATCCACAGGTACACCTCCAATTGACTCAATGATGTCAATTAGCATATCAGAAGCTTCTAAAGCCATGGAATCATTTTCTGCAATTTTCCAAGATGTTTAAAGGCACAGTCAACATAGTGTATGTAAACTTCTGACCCACTGTCACGACTTCCACCGAAGTCGGTTCCTCTCCTTGTTCGGGTGGCGTTCAGCGGTCGGCGTCACCAGTCTTCTAGCCATCATCGATCCACTTTTCATTTTCCATTTATTTTGTCTTGTTTTCCTACACACCTGGTTCTCATTTCCCTTATTAAGTGTTGTGTATTTTACCCTCTGTTCCCCGCATGTCTTTGTGTGAGATTGTTTATTGCAAGTGCTTGTGCAAATGTTGACTGGTGCGAGACGGGTTTTGTACCTGTCACGTTCTGACCTTAGTTCCTTTTTTATGTCTTTATTTTAGTTGGTCAGGGCGTGAGTTGGGGTGGGCATTCTATGTTGTTTTTATATGTTTTTTTCTGTTGTTAGATTTCTATGTGTTGGGCCTAGTATGGTTCTCAATCAGAGGCAGGTGTCAGTCGTTGTCTCTGATTGGGAGCCATATTTAGGTAGCCTGTTTTTCATTGTGTGTTGTGGGTGATTGTTTCCTGTTGTAGTGTTTGTTTCACATTTCAGGACTATTTCGGTTTTCGGTATTATTCACTTTGTTGTTTTGTATTTTTCAGTGTTCAGTTTTAATAAATTAAAATGGACACTTACCACGCTGCGTATTGGTCCGATCCTTGCTACTCCTCAGACGAAGAGGACGAGAACCGTTACAGTACCCATGTCTTGTTATTCTTTATGCCGTTGTTTTTTTCAATTAAACTGCTCCGGCTATTACCTAGTTCTGCTCTCCTGCATCTGACTTCCCTGCCACCGGTTATGCACCCCTTACACCCACTGGAATTGTGATACAGTGAAATAATCTGTCTGTAAACAATTGTTGGAAAAATGACTTGTGTCATGCACAAAGTGTCTTTTGTCATGCACTTGTGTCTTGCAAAAACTATAGTTTGTTAACAAGAAATGTGTGGAGTGGTTGAAGTATTAATGAATCCAATCTAAGTGTATGTAAACTTCTGACTTCAACTGTATATATCCAGACTGTATCACATCTGGCCATGATTGGGAGTCCCATAGGGCGGCGCACAATTGGCCCAGCGTCGTCCGGGTTTGGCCGGTGTTGGCCGTCATTGCAAATAAGAATTTGTTCTTAACTGACTTGCCTAGTTAAATAAAGGTTAAAAAAATACACACATTTTCATTTACATTTACATTTTTATATTTTCTACATTGAAAATAATAAAATAACACATATGGAATCTATGAAATAACTATGAAATACCACATATGGAATCACGTAGTTAACCAATCAAAATATATTTTATATTCTTCAAAGTAGCCATCCTTTGCCTTGATGACAACTTTGCACAGTCTTGGCATTCTCTCAACCAGCTTCATGAGGTAGTCATTTGGAATGCACATCAATTAATTAACAGATGTGCCATGTTAAAAGTTAATTTGTGTAATTTCTTTCCTTCTTAATGCGTTTGAACCAATCAGTTGTGTTTTGACAAGGTTGGGGTGTGTCGTGTCTTTGGCTATGCCGGATTAAGTGATATGACATGCTATTCTATAAAATCCTTTCTCCGTAATTAATATTACCTGATTGAGCTAATCATGTAAATGTAATTAACTAGAAAGTCAGGGCACCATGAAATAATATTTATAGAGCTGTTATCTTCCGAATAAACTCTTAAAGACCTAGTAATATTTTACATCAATAGCAGTCAATATTAATCTTCACCTTATTTCAGTCTCATCTGAAAGTTGTAAATTCTTGGTTATCTTCACGAACCCTGGCTAACAAGTTGAATCAGCAATACAAAATTGGGTTTAATTATTTATTTACTAAACACTTAACTAATCACACAGAACTACATATACACAGAATCAATCATACCTTGATTACAAATGACGTCATAAAGGAAAACGTCCCTAGCGGACGGAACAGATATGACAGCTGGTTACACAAAAGAAAAGGGGGCCGGGTTTGAGTGAAAGAGCGGGAAGACTTAAGGAACAAAGGGAGAAGCCATGCTATCGCAAATACAGTATCTTATGCATTCTAAATTACCGTCCATTTGGAAAAGGAAAATGCAATAAATATTTACTCTGAGCTGCGCTTCGGTAGGTTGGTGGTAGATGGAAGGCCGTGTTGCCCAACAGAGTCCTTTGTCCTTTGAAGAATGTCTCTGCTGGTAAATTGGATACGTTGTAGTAACGCCGTTGTGTGGTAGACGGGATACTCTGTCTGTTCTTTTCTAGCCCACGTTTGCAGCTGCTGTGGCTAACTCAACGGCTAGGAGGTTTCACTTCTGTAGTGAATAAGAGTTCAAAGTTCATACCATTCGCAACCAAAGCTCATGCTGAGGTTGGCTTAGTTCTGTAGTTGACATCTGAACCAGTCTGACATCGGATTGTCATCCTAATGTACCCGGAACATGAGGTTACATTTTCGTCAAGGCTTTATATAGTGTAGGGAGAAGGGTGTGTTTTCAAAGTATTATAACCCATGTCTCTTCACAGGGGCGGGCCACTGATTGAGCAGAGCCCTAACCTTATGAAAACCCAAATCTCTCATTTGGAAGCTAAAATTACATTTAATCTTTTCACCAATAATTGTATATTCAAACATTTAAATTGCTCAACAATTCCATGTGAATCTGATAACTCTAATGTGTAGACTTTCCACTGTAGAGTTTATGTCATCCTATCATTGATGAGAATGTCTCAGATGACAACCGAACAGACATCATATACATTAAGTACCAACCCATATGTTCAACTGGTCAGATTACCAAAATATGGTTCATTTCCCCCCACATTCTGATGTTCCCAGAATCTCTATGTTAAATCTTCTTGCCATTAGGGGGGTGCCATTTCGACACAGTACAAATTCGTTTCCAAAATAAACTGCCTCGTACTCAATTCTTGCTTGTACAATATGCATATTATTATTACTATTGGATAGAAAACACTCTCTAGTTTCAAAAACCGTTTGAATTATGTCTGTAAGTGAAACAGAACTAGACTTAGAGCAATTCTCCTATGATTTGAAAATGCTGAAATCTGCTTGCTGTTCCCAGACCTGTGGATAACTCTGACTGTCTTCTATTGGTTGAGATGCACTGCATACGCCTTCCCCTGGTTGTTAGCGAATAGGGAGTCTTGAAATGGCGTCTCTACGTAGTTCCCAAAGTTTATAAATTGATTGGGAACGAGGTGGCTCATTCTTTTCAGCTTCGCTCGGGCGCATTGAGGACCTGGGGACGTTCTTTTGGAACCATCGGTTATAGATCTCAGATATTTCCGGCTGTGTTTTTATTCGATATAGGTGTTGAAGACATCGTAATGTTGTTATTTTGAACCGAATTATATCAGTTTATGTCAGTATATTGCGATTTTCGGGTATTTATTTCCTTGGCGCCGTAGAAATTTGGGTATCTCTCTCTTTCGTGCTAATGTTTACTGCTAATTGCAACTCTGAAGAGGACGTTCTCCAACCTATCAACAATTATTTTTGACAAAGGACACCTTTCCCAAGATTCTGATGAGAGTTCATCGAAAAGTAAGAACTATTTATGCTGATAATTCATTGTTCTGTTGAAAAATGTCAAATGCATGAAACGCCATTGCTTGCAGTGTAGCATTGTGTTATCGCAGCCTGTATTGCGCAGTAAGGTTAATTTTAAAAATGTAATTCAGCGATTGCATTAACCAAGGGATTTTCAAATGTCACATCAGTAGGGTAGAGAGAGGAAAAAGGGGGGAGAGGTATTTATGACTGTCGTAAACCTACCCCCAGGCCAACGTCATGACAGTCCCCCCATGTTGGGTTCAATCTTGCGATTAACCTGCATGTTGCAAACCAACATAAAAATGACCGTGGGTTGTCGTGGTTGTGGACCATCGTTGTGGTCCCCATCTGATGGTCGATCCGGGTAGGGTTTCTGCGAATGAAGTCCACACCATGGCTGGGCAGCGGATGTCCGGATTGGGATCGCCGTTCCGGACCCGTCGTCTGGTCGTCCAGACTGGAAGATCTGGGCAGTAACTTAGGCAGATGTTAACAACGCACACACACACTCATTAAATATATCATTACATTTCCTCCCAAATGAGCGGCGTTGTGGCACTAACTGATGGTTGTATGGGGAAGTTGTTTATGGCTCTATCACTTTCTACGTGCCGAAAAAAAAATTAACAAAATGAATGAAAGCATAAACAAAACAAAATATAGTTATACCACCTTAATCATCTAATTGGACTGTATTCCATCTACGTCCTTGGTCTTGGCAAAATGATCCTATCATGGCATTGTCTAATGTCATATGTAGGGCTTTCCTAATTTGCGGGGTGTTGCTTAGGGTACTATCCTAAGTTGATAACTATATGAAGTCTACAGCTGTAAGGCACTAGTTTTGGGCAGTCTACAGGGATGACCTATGGACTTCTGGGAAGAAAACTGGTGAGTACTGTAGCTGTAGAGTTAAAGGCCTCAAAATAAATGTTCAACTTTACTAAGGCTGGTATTTGCTCGGACCCTTAAGTGATCCTAGCATAAATCCTAATTGGATGTTCCATTGTGCATGTGCGTTTATGCTTACGCAAGTGCACATGTCAAGGGAAGAAAACCAAGTATCCTGGCAGATTACAACTTGCTCAGAATGAGTCTGACGTAGTCAGGTAATTTTCAGGTCAATGCCTGGAGGTCAGTAAGAATTGGTGTCAAGGGAGTCTGTCGTGGTTTTACTACCAGTCACTGTCTTCCACTATTGTAGTGGCGGTAGGTATGAAGAAGTCTACTTCATGGCTATGTTATCCACGGAGGAGCTATCCTCATGACGGAAGTACTCTAAGTATTAGACCAGTTGTACGTGGTGTGATCATGGTTCATGACTTCTAATAACTTTTCTCCTGAACGGAGGGTTCTATTTATTAGTGGCGTGTGTTAACCACGATGGAGATTCCCCTCCCCGTGTTGCACTCTGAGTGACTCCTATGTTGCTATTATCAATAGCAATTTAACTTGTGAGGTTTCTAATCCTCTTACTGAGTGTTGCTGGACTGACTGTGGTATTGGTACTGGTACTCAAGGGGTCCAGTTGTCCTATCAATCTATTCTGAAATGTTATCCTACAGGAATACATGATTAGAGCATTTTACTAATTGTCTTGTAGTGACTACTACACATGGCAAGGAATGATTTTTGTTGCCATTTGTTTTGGAGGTGGACAAGTCCACTGGACTTCATTTACTACCAGTGTGGTACACCTCAGTACTTTCTTAGATGTGTTCTAATATAATCCCCGTCTAGGGGCCTGTCTGCTCCTCACTGTTATCAAAGGGGAGTTTACAACTAGATTTGATTTATGCTCTGGCAGCCTCGTATTGTGTTGTCCGTAGTCTCGACCCCCCCACCGGCCTCGATAAGGCTCATCATGGGTCTGGGCTACTATTCCCCCCTTTGTGTCTCGGGACCCCCCCCACCAGCGGGTGGTGTTGGTATCCGAGGCGCAAAGGAAAAGTTCGGACCCTATGTACGAGTTGTCAGTGGCCGCGTTATTATGAGAGTGGCTGTAACCTTGCAACCAAATCTCCTGGTGTTTGTGCTTCAACACCCTCAGTGGCTGTCGAGGTCCATCAGTCACCACCGCGTCTGCGTGTGGCAACCTCTTCAGTACCTGCAAACTGAGACGAGGAAATCGGTCTGTGATATTGCAAAGTGTTTCACCGGTGGGAGTCATCGGGTCAGTTGCTGGACAGACGCCATTAGTGTCATTGTAAAGGTTGACAGTCCCCCACAAAGCGGAAGGTGTAATCATCGGAAGCAGAGTATACTCTGCGCATCAATATTTTTCTTGCTGAGATAGCCGCAGTGCTTGCGGAAGTGTCCAAAGGGCAAGAGAAGTTCATCTCAACTACCGTATTGCACTACTGCAAGGAGGAGGGAAGTTGCTCATTCACAGAGACAGCTGGATCGAAATCTTGACAAGAATGGTCAATCAGATTGGCTGATGGAATGTGTTGAGATATCGTAATATCTCCTTGGATCAAATTCTGCACCAAGTGGTTTCTAAACGTCTTTTTCCCAAGGGGTGCTTTCGACAGATACCCCTCATGAATGACTGCGTTGCAGCTAGCGTTAGGGAAAGACAGTGTGGTCGGTGGAGAAGGCACTGTAGCCTGTGACCTATTTGGTTTTCCAATCCATCAATGGGAGTAACCGATCCATCAAGTCTGCTCCCAGTAGCAGGGGTTACAGTTTCGAGGCTGGTAACATACACAGGGTGAACGAGCGAGACGTCCTGGGAGTGTAGTTTCAGCATGACTCTCAATGTGAGAGGCGAGGTAGTCTGAGTGACCCCTCGAAGTGTAGTGTCGCATCGTTCCACTTTTAACCAACGTTTAGTTGGCTTCAAAGCTCTTTTGAGATCATCGAACAATGTTTGAGAGATGAGTGATATTGTCGCACCGGAATCAATTAGCGCATGACAAGTTAAGCAGTCCTCCAGGACTGTTTCCAGGTATGGCCATTTAGATTCGTGATTAGTGGACATATTCCCCACAAAGCGGAGTGGTCGTTCGCACCGACGTGATGTGTCATTTCTGTTCAAGGTGGAAGTATACCGACTTTTCAGATTTTGAGTGGGCTTGACTTTAACGAAGCGTTTGACCTTTTTTTTCCGCAACCTTTGTTTCAGAGTCTATAGATTCTGGGCTGGTTTCTTGATCAAGCAGGCCCTGGATAGGGTCTCGAATGAGAGTGGGAGAAATTTGAACTTTAACGTCCTTGTTATGGGTGTTAATTTCTGCGGACCTGGTGTCCGGTGATTCCCCATCTAATCCTTGTGACTTATCTTTTACCCTTTTCTCAAATGTTTATCGCTTTAGTTCTTCACGTAGTGGAACTTCTGGAGAACATTGGTCTACGTTTTGATCATCCTCCAACCCTTTGTTACCCTTGTGCTCTGACACTTTGTGGGTTGGGTGCAGGAACGTAGCGAAGAGGTCGATTGTAGCGGTAGTCGTTTTGATGGCGACGTACTTTACAGTTATTTCGACCGCGGAGGTTATTGGAATCATGGTTTTGTGGTAGAAACTGTTGTTTTTCGTCATCCCTTAACGCTCCAATACCTGATAATGCACCCTCTAACTGGAGTGAGTGCTCCTGGTCAAACTTCAAAACCGAGTGGTCAGGGCTCTTTTTGATGCCTCAAAAGCTGTGCTTGCAAGCTCTCTGAGTTGTAAGATAGGCAAGCCAACGTGGGCTGCAGGGCCCAAGTAGGTAATGAAGGTGGGATACTTGTTCGACAGAAACGGTTGTTTAAAACCTTTCAGTGATACCCATCCCGGATCCGGGAGCATCCTCATCAAAAAAGCTGACTAGCATAGCCTAGCCTAACGGGACAGGGATATCATATAATATAATTTTCATGAAATCACAAGTCCAATACAGCAAATGAAAGATAAACATCTTGTGAATCCAGCCATCATTTCCGATTTTTAAAATGTTTTACAGCGAAAACACTATGTACTTCTATTAGCTAACCACAATAGCCAAAGACTCAACTGTATATTTTCACCATGCTTCTACTGCATAGGTAGCTATCACAAAACCGACCGGATAGAGATATAATTAGTCACTAACCAAGAAACAACTTCATCAGATGACAGTCTTATAACATGTTATACAATAAATTTATGTTTTGTTCCAAAAATTTGCATATTTGAGGTATAAATCATAGTTTTACATTGCAGCTACCATCACAAATAGCACCGAAGCAGCCAGAATAATTACAGAGAGCAACGTGAAATACATAAATGCTCATCATAAAACATTTATGAAAAATACATGGTGTACAGCAAATGAAAGATAAACATCTTGTGAATCCAGCCAATATTTCCGATTTTTTTAAGTGTTTTACAGCGAAAACACAATATATATTTCTATTAGCTCACTACAGTAGCCAAACACACAACGCAATTTACTCCCCGCAAAAATAGCTTGCACAAAACCGACAAAATAGAGATAAAATGAATCACTAACCTTGAACAAATTCATCAGATGACAGTCTTATAACATCAGGTTATACAATATACTCATGTTTTGTTCGGAAATGTGCCTATTTAGAGCTACAAATCCTGATTATACATTGTGAATACGTAGCATCGATTCACCAGAATCTCCAGAGATATTTTGAACACTCACCTAATCTGACCAAAGATCTCATCATAAACTTTACATAAAAATACTTGTAATGCAAATGAAAGATACACTGGTTCTTAATGCAACCGCCGTGTTAGATTTTTTAAAATAACTTTACCATAACAAACAGCGTGCGTTATTGCGAGACAGCGCTCGCCAAAACGGCAGAGAATAGGAATCAACATTTTCCACAGAAATACGCAATAACATCATAAATTGTTTTTAGTTTTAGAAACTTGAGAGTTTTATCTACCCAATAGTAATAATAATATGCATATTGTATGATCTAAAATAGAGTACGAGGCCGTTTAAATTGGGCACGATTTTTCCCAAAGTGAAAATAGCGCCCCTTATTAACAAGAGGTTTTAAGTCTTCCCGCTCTTTCACTCAAACCCAGCCCCCTTTTCTTTTGTGAACCAGCTGTCATGTCTGTTCCGTCCGCTAGAGACGTTTTCCTTTATGACTTAATTTGTAATCAAGGTATGATTCATTCTGTGTATATGTACATTTAAGTCATTTAGCAGATGCTCTTATCCAGAGCGACTTACAAATTGGAAAGTTCATACATATTCATCCTGGTCCCCCCATGGGAATTGAACCCTGGTCCCCCTGTGGGAATTGAACCCACAACCCTGGCGTTGCAAGCGCCATTCTCTACCAAGTGAGCCACACGGGACCCAGAATGTAATTCTGTGTGATTAGTTAGGTATTTAGTAAATAAATAATTAAACCCAATTTTGTATTGCTGATTCAACTTGTTAGCCAGACTATACTCTGTAATCTAAGAATTTAACATTGTTCAATGATCCGAAAACGGTCTGAACATAAACATATTGAGTAGCTTGGATGAAAGGTGTCCATTTCAAACGGCCTGCTCCTTAGTCATAGTTCCTAATATTTGCATATTATTATTAATATTGGATAGAAAACACTCCAAAGTTTCTAAAACTGTTTGAATTATTTCTCTGAGATTAACAGAACTCATATTGGCAGGCAAAATCCTGAGTTGAAATCAAAACCGGAAGTCAGAAATCTGAGATTGTCTGAATTCAACAGAGTCCCTAAAGAAGTCCAAATGACGTAGGACTGGGGTTGCACTGTCTAGGGGTTCCACTAGATGTCAGCAATCAATAGAAATTCCAATGAGATTTCTATGGTGTTGTGGGAGAGAATGAGAGCAGAATCAGTCAGGTGTCCATCAAGCAGCCACTCGCGTAACATGCCACTTCCTCATGCAAGCCACTGCCGTTCCATGGCTCACGAAGAGAACAAAGAATACTCCGGTTGGAACTTTATTGAAGCTATATGTTAAAAACATCCTAATGATTGATTCAATACCTAGTTTGAAATGTTTCTTCGACCGGTAATATCACATTTTGAAGTTTTTGTCCGATATGAAGCTGACCAGAATTAGCGTTTGGATATGTTTACCAAACACGCTAACAATTGGACATAAATAATGGATTTTTTCTAACAAAACAAACATCTATTGTGGACCTGGAGTTTCTGCTGTGCTTTCTGATCGAAACCAACAAAGGTAATGAAATATTTATAATATATTTTGTTGTTTATAGTGACGCTATCTTTGCAGCTGTGACATGCTAATTTGAGCGCCGTCTCAGATTATAGCGTGCAGTTATTCTTTCTTAAAGTTTTTTTAAAATCGGACATAGTGGTTGCATTGAGGAGAGGTATATCTATAATTCAATGTGTATAACTTGTATTATCATCTATATTTATGAGGAGTATTCATGTTGAAACGATGGGCTATGCAAAGTCACTTGATGTTTTTGCATTTAGTGATTCTTGTAGCCTCAATGTAAACTCAGATTTTTTTATATAAATATGAATTGAATCAAACAAAACACGCATGTATTGTGTAACATGAAGTCCTATGAGTGTCATCTGATGAAAATAATCGAAGGTTAGTGATTCATTTTATCTCTATTCTGGTTTTTGTGATGCTATCATTAGCTGGGAAAATGGCCATGATTATTTTTAGTTTTGTGGTGACCTAACATAATCGTTTGTAGTGCTTTCGCTGAAAAGCCTATTTGAAATCGGACACTTTGGTGGGATTAACAACAAGATTACCTTTAAAATGATTTAAGACACATGTATGTTTGAGGAATTTTAATTATGAGATTTATGGTTTTTGAATTTGGCGCCCTGCACTTGGACTGGCTGTTGTCATATTGATCCCGATATAGGGCTTGCAGCCATAAGAAGTTTAATAAGGATACGCCCCTTTTTTTAAATTTTCACCTAAAATGACACACCCAAATTGCACCCGACTGTGCAAAGTTTTAGACTGATCCAATGGACCATTTAATATCTGTTCAAAATGTTGTATCAAGACTGCCCAAATGTGCCTAATTGGTTTATTAATAACTTTTCACGTTCATAACTGTGCACTCTCCTCAAACTATGGCATGGTATTCTTTCACTGTAATAGCTACTGTGAATTGGACAGTGCAGTTAGATTAACTTGACTTTAAGCTTTCTGCAATTATCAGATATGTCTATGTCCTGGGAAATGTTCTTGTTACTTACAACCTCATTCTAATGGCATTAGCCTACGTTAGCTCAACTGTCCCGCCGTGGGCCCAACGATCCTGTAGAGGTTTTAATGTACGGATCAAGCCTTAGCAGTCATTTTGATCTTGTTCCAAACGATCGATGCTTTACTTTATTATGTTGCTGTCCAGCCGTTCTGAGTTTGTGATTCACCCGACTGTCCATGTTTTTTTGTCCTAGAGCCTTTTGATTTGAACAAGTTTTGGTGAGTACTACAGCACTTTGGATTCACTAATTAATATGTTGAAATGGAATCATATTATTTATTTCTGTCTTCAGTCCTTTTTAAATAGGCTTGGGCTTAAATGGGCTATATGGGCTATGGTATAGGTTGAATGTTATAGTCTGTAGGCCTATCACTGATAAGTCCGTGATAATCGAAACTTCAACAAACATTTCTCAATGGCTGGCCATGCCTTCCACCTGGCGACTCCAACCTTGGCCAACAGCCCCGCCCCCCCCGCTGCTACTCGCCCAAGCCTCCCCAGCTTCTCCTTTACCCATATCCAGATAGCAGATGTTCTGAAAGAGCTGGAAAACCTGGACCCATACAAATCAGCTGGGCTTGACAATCTGGACCCCCTATTTCTGAAACTGTCCGCCGCCATTGTCGCACCCCCTATTACCAGCCTGTTCAACCTCTCCTTCGTATCATCTGAGATCCCCAAGGATTGGAAAGCTGCCGCTGTCATCCCCCTCTTCAAAGGGGGAGACACCCTGGACCCAAACTGTTACAGACCTATATCCATCCTGCCCTGCCTAGCTAAGGTCTTCGAAAGCCAAGTCAACAAACAGATCACTGACCATCTCGAATCCCACCGTACCTTCTCCGCTGTGCAATCCGGTTTCCGAGCCGGTCACGGGTGCACCTCAGCCACGCTCAAGGTACTAAACGATATCATAACCGCCATCGATAAAAGACATTACTGTGCAGCCGTCTTCATCGACCTGGCCAAGGCTTTCGACTCTGTCAATCACCATATTCTTATCGGCAGACTCAATAGCCTCGGTTTTTCTAATGACTGCCTTGCCTGGTTCACCAACTACTTTGCAGACAGAGTTCAGTGTGTCAAATCGGAGGGCCTGTTGTCCGGTCCTCTGGCAGTCTCTATGGGGGTACCACAGGGTTCAATTCTCGGGCCGACTCTTTTCTCTGTATACATCAATGATGTTGCTCTTGCTGCGGGCGATTCCCTGATCCACCTCTACGCAGACGACACCATTCTGTATACTTCCGGCCCTTCCCTGGACACTGTGCTATCTAACCTCCAAACGAGCTTCAATGCCATACAACACTCCTTCCGTGGCCTCCAACTGCTCTTAAATGCTAGTAAAACCAAATGCATGCTTTTCAACCGTTCGCTGCCTGCACCCGCACGCCCGACTAGCATCACCACCCTGGACGGTTCCGACCTAGAATATGTGGACATCTATAAGTACCTAGGTGTCTGGCTAGACTGCAAACTCTCCTTCCAGACTCATATCAAACATCTCCAATCCAAAATCAAATCTAGAGTCGGCTTTCTATTCCGGAACAAAGCCTCCTTCACTCACGCCGCCAAACTTACCCTAGTAAAACTGACTATCCTACCGATCCTCGACTTCGATGTCATCTACAAAATAGCTTCCAATACTCTACTCAGCAAACTGGATGCAGTTTATCACAGTGCCATCCGTTTTGTTACTAAAGCACCTTATACGACCCACCACTGCGACCTGTATGCCCTAGTCGGCTGGCCCTCGCTACATGTTCGTCGTCAGACCCACAGGCTCCAGGTCATCTACAAGCCTATGCTAGGTAAAGTGCCGCCTTATCTCAGTTCACTGGTCACGATGGCTACACCCACCCGTAGCACGCGCTCCAGCAGGTGTATCTCACTGATCATCCCTAAAGCCAAAACCTCATTTGGACGCCTTTCCTTCCAGTTCTCTGCTGCCTGCGACTGGAACGAATTGCAAAAATCTCTGAAGTTGGAGACTTTTATCTCCCTCAACAACTTTAAAAATCTGCTATCCGAGCAGCTAACCGATCGCTGCAGCTGTACATAGTCCATCTGTAAACTACCCACCCAATTTACCTACCTCACCCCCATACTGCTTTTATTTATTTACTTTTCTGCTCTTTTGCACACCAGTATCTCTTCTTGCACATGATCATCTGATGATTTATCACTCCAGTGTTAATCTGCTAAATTGTAATTATTCGATTTATTGCCTACCTCATGCCTTTTGCACACATTGTATATAGATTCTCTTTTTTTTCTACCATGTTATTGACTTGTTTATTGTTTACTCCATGTGTAACTCTGTGTTGTTGTCTGTTCACACTGCTATGCTTTATCTTGGCCAGGTCGCAGTTGCAAATGAGAACTTGTTCTCAACTAGCCTACCTGGTTAAATAAAGGTGAAATAAAAAAAAATATTAAAAAATTACTCCATCCATATTATATTCTGAGTTTTGAGAAATTAATCAAATTGGAAATGAGCTATTATTATGCTGGTTAATGTGATGGAAGTCAGTGGAATTTGGAAAAATCCACACGCACGGTTTTGAGGATATCTGCGACAGAGAATTCAGATTTAAGCATCAGCTGTCAGAGCAGCTTACCGATCACTGTACCTGTACACAGCCAATCTGTAAATAGCACACCCAACTACCTCATCCCCATATTATTACTTACCCTCTTGCTCTTTTGCACCCCAGCGTCTCTACTTGCACATCATCATCTGCATATATATATCATTCCAGTATTAATGCTAAATTGTAATTATTTTTGCCTCTATGGCCTATTCATTGCCTACCTCCCTACTCTTCTACATTTGAAGACTGTGTATAGATCTTTCTATTTTTCTTTTGTGTTATTGACTGTACGTTTGTTTATGTGTAACTCTGTGTTGTTGTTTTTGTCGCACTGCTATGCTTTATCTTGACCATGTTGCAGTTGTAAATGAGAACTTGTTCTTAACTGGCCTACCTGGTTAAAGGTGAAATAAAAATAAAAAATAAAAGAGAGTTCAGATGACTGCCAGAAAGCTTGTGGATGTTGTCGAGCCAAACAACCGACACTGTCGTGTTCGGGAGAGTCTCATGTTTCGATGGTGATGACTTATTAGTTTATAGCTTTTACAGACGATTAAACAGCTAAAGACAATTTATTGCCGATATTCTTGTCCGGCTCCTCATGTGTCGAAAAAGGCCGCTTTCACAAGCCCCATGTTATGAAATAGGCGCAAACTTTATATTGGCAGAATGAGGGCATTGAGCTGCAGCCTCTATAAGAAATGACAAGTCTCTAGCATAAACACACGGGGAGCTATCCAATATTCAAAATGAATTCACTGTGCTCAATTTATTAATGGTATCCAACCTGTATTGGCTACCAGCCCACAACCTTCCCTGAGAACATGATGTATTTTCTCTTTCTTTTTTTGGTCTCATTGCCAGTCCAAGGTTTTTTTTCCTCTTCTCCCACAGGAAAGACACTTGAATTTGTTAATTTACCGAAAGGAAGAAGTTGAATGCCAGGTCATTCTTTTTTTCTGTCAGATTTGCAAAGATTACTCACATAATGATCCTATTAGCCACAGAGAAAATGTGACTACTTAAGATGGATTTACAGAAAAAAGTTATCCCCAAAAACATTAGTCTGTGGATGAATTTGAACCCTTCGCTCCACAAAAGTTATTCCCTCTGCAAATTAATCTCAAGGAGCTACATTTGTGCTCTCAAGGCCAACAAGTCTGAAAGTCATAATCCCAGACCATTTCAAGTTCCCAGCAGGCTCTCCCTTCTTGAAACTTTGAGATTGTTGAGGCGAAGTTGATTTGGCAAAGGATTAATCCGGCCCGGCACCTTCAGTCCCTTCCCGAAGCCAAGCTTTCCTGGCTCCATGGAGATCAACTGGAGCTGGGGTTATGAAAGGTAACAGTTAAAATCGACTTCTCCCAAATGTAAAAAGGCTACTTTATTACAAGTTTACTTTTATTGGGAAACTATTTATCTGTGAGAACAAGAGGTATGTCTCTTTTCAGGTTCCAAATGTGACTCCTAAAGAAGAAAACACTCAAATTCCTAATAAAGTTAAGTCTCAGCACACGCATCCTCACGAGTGGAGTGATACCTCCAGTAATAGTACCGCCAGAATTGTCTTCCTCCCTCCATGGGTCACAGCCCAGAACCCAGCTCAAGGCCCCATGTTGGCTGGCACCATATGTGAAGTGAGCAGGGGGTCGTGTAATGGAAGGCTGGTGGTCATGCCACAGAGGCTAAGATACATTCCCAGAGCCGGATCCCCCCCACCCAGGCACACGGGGGAGAGGAGGTGTTAAAACCTGAAGGGCCTTTGCCTGGTCCCTCTGAGCAGGCAACCATCTGCTCCCCCACCCCCGCCCAGCTGGCCACCTTTGATCCCACCAAATTTGAGCTAAAACGAGGATGATGACTGAGGCCTTCCAGTTTGCTCAGAAGAAGGAAGGGCGGCAGGGAGCTAGTTCATGGAACTGGATGAGATGTGCAGAAAGGTATCCCTATTATATTATTACCATGCTATAGAAGTAAACAATTATTATAAAGTCCCTATATATATAATTATAATTATTTTTTACTTATATAGCATGGTAATAATAGTAGGGCTACCTTATATATATAAATACAAAGGAACATTTTTAAAATAAGTATCGAAAATAACGGGTAAAATAGGTCAAAGAAAATAATTTTATAGAAATTTTGGGAAGTGGATTGCTAGACCCAAAAGGAATGCAATATAAATACGTCTATGAAACTGTAATAAAACACGTGCATTTTGGTGCTGATTTGAAATAACTGAAGAGCTCTTACTCCATACAGCCATATCTGTAATCATTCTGTACTGGCTGTTGAAGCGCTGTATGCGGAATATAAAACTAGATGTAATTGCAACACCTTATATTCCTAATTAAAGTATGTCTTTCAAACATGTAAAATGTTACTCCTCGTCAATTGAAATTCAAATCAAAATGATCAGAATTTCTTCCGTTCATAACAAATTTATGGATCGGTGCCAAATGGCTCATATTGCAGAGATTAAAAGAGGATTCTGAACTTAATGGCCATTTCAGTGATGAATCAATGTGGGAGTAGACTACACATTCAATATTTCCCCCTGCTTCTAACCTAGGGCTAAATTGATACCGCAGAAAATATAATGTGAATAATTAAAAGCATTGATTAAGCAGTGAGATACTGTTTAATTAAGGTGGCTGGTTAGAATTCCTCGTGCTACTGCCATTGATGGGTCATCAACACAACTAATTAAAAGCTGCAGAATACAGAAATAAATTCAATCAATAATGAGTACATATTTTTGAAGAAGTTAATTAGGTAATCCTCTTTCCCACGCAAAGTCCTGTGTGGAATCTTAGCTATAGGACTTTAATGAATACACAGCCCTAATTCTTTGTACAAGTATTGGCCGAAAGTTTCTGAAGTCCTGGCCCAGGATGTGGACTTAAAAGAAGTATGTGATTGAAAATGTGGAATGAACTTTAGATTCTTCTCTCACTAATGTTCCTCAATATTAAGGCACTTGTTTGTTGTGAAATTAGTCACATGTTAAAGTGTGTGTGTTTGTGTGTGTGTCTGTACATGCATGTGTACATGTGGATTCTAGCCACGCTAGGACACCAGCCATCCACAATCGTTCCAATACAGGCACTCGCTACAGTATGGAAGGACACAGAGAAACTGGGCGGAAAAAACAAGAAAGCGCGAAAGAGGAGAAGAAGTGGGAAAAGCTCCAGCCAAAACTGCCCTCTGTGTGATCAGGGGTGAGCTCTCCTGGTGCTATCGCTCACCTCTGTAGCTCGAACAATCTCCACCCATCATCCGCCGGATAACCAACTTGCATTAATAAAATTAGCTATCTCCCGTCCCCTCGGCCTACCTATCCTTGCCATCTTCCGTGTCCTCCCTGTCCCTGTATAGCTCAGGCTGTATTTAATCACGCGGGGGCCGACAGGATGGGGACATTTCTCTGCCGGCATAATCAGAGGGCCTCCATGGCCTGGTCATATCTATTAATCCTGGCTTCCTATAACAGCAAGGCTTATCAGCTCCCAAAGCCTCCCTCTCCTGGGATCTGAGCCGCTGTCTCAGCCACCTCTAATCTGGCCCTGGAAATTGTTAACAGGATGTAAATGCATACAAGGATGAAATATGGCTCCATGTATAACACACAGCATTATTGTTAAGCGTTTTGCATGCCGCTTCTGAGATGATATACGTACATACAGAATAAGAAGATGGTATTGATTGATGGGGTGGCAGGTAGCCTAGTGGTTAGAGCGCTGGACTTGTAACCGAATCCCTGAGCTGACAAGGTAAAAATCTGTTGTTCTGAACAAGGCAGGTAACCCGCTGTCATTGTAAATAAGAATTTGTTCTTAACTGACTTTCCTAGTTAAATAAATATACACATTTATGAAATAACACATGTTGGATAGTGTTTTAGATGCAAATGATCACAGGCGATTTGTGCATGTGGGATGGTGTGTTTTTGCTCCCGGATGAAAACTAGATGGAATGCTGCAATTGAGGGACTGGAAGGATAATCTCTAGTCAGCCATTTTAGTTCAAAGGAATTTAAGCGTGGTGAAACTAACAGTCCTATGGTTATTTCCACTGTGGTCCGTTTACTGTGGAACCTTTTTGTGTTCGTGTGGCACCATGAAAATACAGGGGGATTTAAATAGACCAAATTAATATTCAGCACGTCTAACAAGAATTCTTCACAACCCTAGGTGTTATCCCCAATAAGTCTAGCGGGAGAAAGAATCTGAGTTGAGTTTGTTTGGTATTCATCTCTCAGAACCAGGGAGGAATGCAATGCCTTCCCTGTTATTTTACATGTTAGTGTAGTTTTTTCTCCTCCAAAAGGCATCATGAACTGTCATTTTGTGACAGAAGCAGATTTGTATCAAAGTCAAGTTTAGCTCGGATTTTGATGAGTTTGTATTTTTGATGTTTCTGGTTTCATCAGTACTACTGTCAACTGAGGCATCAGCATAGGGTTTCTGAGATAAGGATATGTAGAAGATATGCATTAACAAGACGTACAAATCATGTATTGCATGAAATCTGACAGCAGTATAGTACATTCTGTATGTACAGTATATGCTATAATATATGTATTTTATATCATAAGTATGTTTGAGCTGAACTGACAAACCAACAAATAAATAGGTAAATAAATACAATTAGCTATTCCTGCTCAGTGAGTCCTATTCAAGGATTTAGCTACAGAGAACTTCACACATTTGGCGGTTGTCAGTTGGCACAACATTGATGTTGTTGTTTTTGTTTATCTTATTTTGGTGTCCTGTCAGAATTGAAATCCAGTCTTTGGTGTGACTTCCTGTCAGGACTGGTTAGGACTTAGCATCACTTCCAGTGGACAGGAAGCTGTGTGATTCCTGCTTTGGCGTAACAGTAATTAGAGCCCCCCTTTTTTCTTCAGCAAGTAAGATGCAAAGCAGCTCAAAGTTCTGCCTCACATGATTAAAGGAACCTCATTATCTCTGGCAAGTCTCTGTATGACATCAGCTCCTGCACAGGGAATATGGAAAGTACACGTAATTGTCACTGTCACCCCAAAACATAATTTGCCTATGCTTATGACTGGTACCTCCCACCCTTCCTTTCCCAGAATTGGATAGAGGATTTCATTGCTCATTTTCGGCTCATAAATCATATCTTAGTGGATTTCATATTCAGTGCCCACCCAACTGGTGAATTACAGTTACTCATGGAATCCTGTGGGTAGGTGGAATGGTCAATGACGATGGCTTGTTTTGGGTGACCCATCTTTGTGTGGATGTTCAATTTAGTTATGTCACTGGAGGACAATAACTACAAAAAGCAACCAACCTATCTATACAGCCCCAGGAAGAGCCAAATATCTTACTTTATATAGGCCTACTGCCTGTCATCTGTAATGACTGCCTATAAATGTCACAATTTAGGAAACAAACAACACCACAACATTTGAGAAAGTTGAGTTAAATGTTCAATGTCGTTTTCCTTTTCTGTCATTTATCTAATGCACAACAAGAGTCCTGCCATGGGGACACAGCCCGTCAGAGAGAAAACAAAGCTGATGACAGCAGAGGACACTCTAACAACAGAAGCCTTTTGGCCCAGTCAGACCACGTTTGGGAGTGTCAGTAATTATCTTGAAGAGACTGACCGACACATTCGTCCAGCAAACTATAATGATCAAAAATCAAATGTTGGGGCTAGCCACATGGCGCCAACTTTTAATGGAAATGTTACGAACGACTAGGCCCTTAAATGAGGAATAATTTCTAATCACACTCAGCAGTGCCTCCCAGCATGAGGGTGCCAGGGCAGGGAAAGTTTTCAAGCTGTGGGCTGATTAGGTAGAGGATGGGACTCTGCTGGAGTACGGATATTGCGGCGCTTCTTGAGGAATAAATTTGCACCTGCCCCATCCAGACAAATGGGAACTCTCCTCTTGCGCAGAGAACTGGGTTTAATAAAAAGACATGGATAATTTGCACACTCCCCTCGGCCTCTAAATTAGAATCCAGTTCACCACGGACAGGGTTGGGTTAGTAACGAATTACATGTAATCCGTTACATGTAAGGGATTACAAAAACATCTTAACTGTAATCCGTTACGTATTTTTTCTGTTTTATTTAACTAGGCAAGTCAGTTAAGAACAAATTCTTATTTACAATGACGGCCTACACCGGCCAAACCTATGGGACTCCCAATCACGGCCGAGGAGAGGTTGTGATACAGCCTGGAACGTTACCAGCAAAGAAATTGTAATCAGATTACAGACACTTTGGAAAAACTACATGATTACTTCGAGGATTACTTTGAAATTCAGAAAGTACGTTTGCGGAAAAAATATTTGATACTCTGTTTTCTCAATAACATTCAAATCAGCATTGAAAAAAGGCACAAGTTTAAATTTGTTCCACCTAAGCGTGTCTGACCACATATCAGAGACCACTATGACGACACACCAAATATGTTTGATGGATCGTGGGAGAAGAGCAAGAATAGGTTTTTGTAGGCTACAGTCCAAGCTATGCCGACTGTTGTCGGCATCTAAAGATTATCCATCTTGAATAAACGCTTGGAGGTAAGGATGACTGCAGTGGTGTAGTCTACGGCAATACGGATATCACTTATGATTGATATCTACATAGCGCATTGATGTGAATCACACTGCTGCTCTCTCATTTAGCTATTTGTGCATTAGGGATTGTGGTTGTTGTGGATTGCTGTTCACAAATCTAAATGTGTATTTGAACCGAATAATTGTTGAATTCAACAACTTTAAGCTGCTTATCAATCATTGTTTTTGAAACCAGTGGACAGCCAGTGAAAAATGCGCACTTGCAACAGCTGCATAGTGCGGATCCCAGCCTATTGTCACGACTTCCGCCGAAGTCGGTTCCTCTCCTTGTTCGGGCGGCATTCAGCGCTCTTCTAGCCATCGCCGATCCACCTTTCATTTTCCATTTGTTTTGTCTTGTTTTCCCACACACCTGGTTTACATTTCCCTTATTACTTGTCGTGTATTTAACCCTCTGTTCCACCCCATGTCTGTGTGTGAAATAGTTTTTTTGTCAAGGTTGGCACGCTTCCGGCTGGTTTGCGTCGGGTTTTGTTTTATTACCCGTGCTTTGTGGCAGCCGGTACTTTGTACTTGGGTTTTTGTACTTTGTGCTGCCTCACTTGTTCATTTGTTTGTGACGCGGTTGCGTTCTGTGCAAATATTGCCTTAGTAAAGTGCTTTGTCCACTCATCTCTGCTCTCCTGCGCTTGACTTCTATGCACCAGCTACACTCACCTCTTGACACCTATGGAATAAAAGTGGGGCTTATTTTGCTCAATCTAATTCATGCTGATAAAAAAGAATCCGTAGGCGTAATTTACACATGTGCAAACTCACACACTTTTGATAGACTTAAAGGGGGACTCTTTAGTTGCTACATACATTTTTGGACTTATAAATATATACACTGCTCAAAAAAATAAAGGGAACACTTAAACAACACAATGTAACTCCAAGTCAATCACACTTCTGTGAAATCAAACTGTCCACTTAGGAAGCAACACTGATTGACAATAAATTGCACATGCTGTTGTGCAAATAGAATAGACAAAAGGTGGAAATTATAGGCAATTAGTAAGACACCCCCAAAAAAGGAATGGTTCTGCAGGTGGTGACCACAGACCACTTCTCAGTTCCTATGCTTCCTGGCTCATGTTTTGGTCACTTTTGAATGCTGGCGGTGCTTTCACTCTAGTGGTAGCATGAGACGGAGTCTACAACCCACACAAGTGGCTCAGGTAGTGCAGCTCATCCAGGATGGCACATCAATGCGAGCTGTGGCAAAAAGGTTTGCTGTGTCTGTCAGCGTAGTGTCCAGAGCATGGAGGCGCTACCAGGAGACAGGCCAGTACATCAGGAGACATGGAGGAGGCCGTAGGAGGGCAACAACACAGCAGCAGGACCGCTACCTCCGCCTTTGTGCAAGGAGGTGCACTGCCAGAGCCCTGCAAAATGACCTCCAGCAGGCCACTGCAGGCCAAGTATGTCTGACCAAATTATGAAAGACAAGCATTGTAATTATAAATTCGGTGAAAAAATTATTGTTGTCTATCAACAATGACAAGACACCGGTGTCTGACAACTTGGATGGAAAATTACTGAGGATTATAGCGGACGATATTGCCACTTCTATTTGCCATATTTTCAATTTAAGCCTACTAGAGAGTGTGTGACCCCTTTACTGGCTCAAATAGTCGACCAATCAGCCTGTTACCAACCCTTAGTAAACTTTTGGGAAAAAATGTTTTTGACCAGATACAATGCTATTTTAAAGTAAAAAATTGACAACAAACTTTCAGCATGCTTATAGAGAAGAACATTCAACAAGCACAGCACTTACACAAATGACTGATTATTGGCTGAGAGAAATTGATGACAAAAGGTTTGTGGGGGCTAAGTTGTTAGAATTCAGTGCGACTTTTGACATTATCGATCATAGTCTGCTGCTGTCAAAACGTATGGGTTATGGCTTTACACCCCCTGTAATATTGTGGATAAAGAGTTACCTGTCTAACAAAACACACAGGGTGTTCTTTAATGGAAGCCTCTCCAACATAATCCAGGTAGAATCAGGAATTCCCCAAGGCAGCTGTCTAGGCCCATTACTTTTTTCAATCTTTTCGAATGAATTGACACTGGCTTTGACGAATGCCAGAGTGTCTATGTATACGGATGACTCAACACTATACATGTCAGCTACTACAGCAACTGAAATGACTGCAACACTTAACACAGAGTTGCAGTTAGCTTCAGATTGGGTGGCAAGGAATACGTTAGTCCTACATATTTCTAAAACTAAAAGCATTGTATTTGGGACAAATCATTCACCAAACCCTAAACCTCAACTAATTCTTATAATAAATCATGTGGAAATTGAGCAAGTTGAGGTGACTAAACTGCTTGGAGTTTCCCTGGATTGTAAACTGTCATGGTCAAAACATATTGATACAACAGTAGCTAAGATGGGGAGAAGTATGTCCATGATAAGGTGCTGCTCTACCTTCTTGACAGCACTGTCAACAAGGCAGGTCCTACAGGCCCTAGTTCTGTCGCAGCTGGACTACTCTTCAGTCGTGTTGTCAGGTGCCACAAAAAAAGGACTTAGGAAAATTGCAATTGATTCAGAACAGGGCAGCACAGCTTGCCCTTGGATGTACACAGAGAGCTAATATTAATAATATGCATGTCAATCTCTCCTGGCTGAAAGTGGAGGAGAGATTGACTTCATCACTGCTTCTATTTATGAGAGGTATTGACATGTTGAATGCACCGAGCTGTCTGTTTGAACTACTGGAGCAAAGCTCGGACACCCATGCATACCCCACAAAACATGCCACCAGAGGTCTCTTCACAGTCCCTAAGTCCAGAACAGACTATGGAAGGCACACAGTACTACATAAAGCCATGACTACATGGAACTCTATTCCACATCAAGTAACTCATGCAAGCAGTAAAATTTGATTTAAAAAACTGATAAAAAACACCTTATGGAACAGGGGGGACTGTGAAGCAACACAAACATAGGCGCAGACACATGCATACACACAATAACATACGCACTATACACACACGTACACATAGATTTTGTACAGTATATACTGTATGTGGTAGTGGTGGAGTAGGGGCCTGAGGGCACACAGTCTGTGAATGTATTGTAATGTTTTTAAAATTGCATAAACTGCCTTAATTTTGCTGGTCCCCAGGAAGAGTAGCTGCTGCCTTGGCAGCATAGCTCTGTCTATTAATCTGAGAGTGGCCCATCCCTCAGCTGTTGATTTGCCCTTTAAACATCTGCATATTATCAAGATATCAAAGTGTCACCAACAAAATGGTAAACAATAAGCCAGTCCTCCATGACAACAAAACAACAGAGTAGTGCTGGCTAATAAATCCTTAGTTTTGGGGTCATACTCAGGTAAAACAATTGGGCTAATCTATACTTCCATGTCTCCAAGTCCTATTCTTGAAGATCAAGGGGTATAACATTTATTGGAATGACTGGAATTCTGATAGACTTTGGTTTTTAATGTAAATATATAATTTAATTGTATTATTATATGTAGTAGAAAGCGTTTGGTAGAAGACACCTACATAACCAACCCATAAAGTAAAATGTAACATCCATATATGCCAGCTATGTAAACTTTAACATTGATTTATACTGCAAAAGATGTTGTTCAATTGGTAACATACATTTTTGTCTTCTTCTAATGCCTCTTATGGGGAAAGTAATCTAAAAGTAACTGAATGTAATCAGATTACATTACTGAGTTTGGGTAATCCAAAAGTTACGTTACTGATTGCAAATTTGGACAGGTAACTAGTAACTGTAACGGATTACATTTAGAAAATAACCTACCGAACCCTGACCACTGTCACGTTCCTGACCTTATTTCCTTTGTTTTGTATTTGTTTAGTTGGTCAGGACGTGAGCTGGGTGGGCATTGTATGTTAAGTGTTTCTATGTTGAGTTCATGTTCAATTAGCCTGATATGGTTCTCAATCAGGGGCAGGTGTTTTACGTTTCCTCTGATTGAGAACCATATTAAGGTAGGCTGTTCTCACTTTTTGTTCGTGGGTGATTGTTCTTGTGTCAGTGTTTGTGCCACACGGGACTGTTTTTGTTCGTTCATGTCATTTGTGTGTTCCTTCCTGTTCGTGCATTCATGTTATATGTTCACAAGTTCAGGTCTGTTAACGTCGTTTATTGTTTTGTAGTTTGTTAAGAGTTTTTCCGTCTTCGTCTTTCTTTAATAAAACAAACATGTATTCAACCCACGCTGCGTTTTGGTCCGATCCATGCTCCTCCTCAGACGAGGAGGAAAACGACCGTTACAACCACGGAGTCTGTTAAAACCTTTTATGGCTGCCATCCCGCTACCGGGATGATATGACTACAGCGATTGAAAGTGCAGGGCTCCAAATTCAAAAATCAGAAATTTCATAATTAAAATTCCTCAGACATAGATTTGTCTTATATCATTTTAAAGCTAATCTTGTTGTTAATCCCACCAAAGTGTCCGATTTCAAATATGTTTTCAGCGAAAGCACTACAAACAATTATGTTAGGTCACCACAAAACCACAATATGCATAGCCATTTTCCCAGCGAAATATAGCTTTCACAAAAACCAGAAATAGAGAAAATTAATCACTAACCTTTGATTATTTTCATCAGATGACACTCATAGGACTTCATGTTACACAATACATGCATGTTTTGTTTGATTAAGTTCATATTTATTTCAAAAAATCTGAGTTTACATTGACGCGTTAGATTCACTAGTTCCAAAAACATCAAGTGACTTTGCATAGCCACATCGTTTCAACAGAAATACTTATCATAAATATAGATGATAATACAAGTTATACACATGGAATTATAGATATACCTCTCCTTAATGCAACCGCTGTGTCAGATTTCAAAAAGACTTTACGGAAAAATAAACCATGCAATAATCTGAGACGGAGCTCAGAACAATAGTCAAATTAGCCGCCATGTTGGACTCAACAGAAACCAGAAAATACATGATAAATGTTTCCTTACCTTTGAGGAATTCATCAGAATGCAGTCCTAGGAATCCCAGGTCCACAATAAATGCTTGATTTGTTCGTTAATGTCCGTTATATATGTCAAATTATCTACTTTAGAAATGTTTACCTAACGCCAAACCCAAAACGCGTCCACTACCGTCCACTATAACGTGACGAAATGTCCAAAAGTTCCGTTACAGTCAGTAAAAACATGTCAAACGATGTACTGAATCAATCTTAAGAATGTTGTTAACATACATCTTGAATAACGTCTCAACCGGAGAATTTCATCGACTTCAGTTGACCGATGGAACAGAGCTGACTCTCACGTGAACAAGTGTGTTCAATGCGTGATCACCTCCTGCCAGAGCTCACTAATTCCTGTCTCCTTCGGCCCCCCTTCACATTAGATTCATCAGACAAAGTTCTATTGACTGTTGACATCTAGTGGAAGCCGTAGGAAGTGAAAACTCATCAATATCTCTCTGTGGTTTCAATGACAACTTGGTTGAAAATTGGCACCCCCAGAAAAAATAATAATAGGAAGTGGAACTTCTCAGGTTTTTGCCTGCCATGTGAGTTCTGTTATACTCACAGACATAATTCAAACAGTTTTAGAAACTTCAGAGTGTTTTCTATCCAATAGGAATAATAATATGCATATATTAGCAACTGGAAATGAGGAGCAGGCCGTTTAATATGGGCACCTCTGTGCACCTTTCATCCAAGCTACTCAATACTGCCCCTTCACCCATAAGAATTTTATTTGCACAGTTAACAGCTGACTGAGAGGAGATGGCACGGCGTCAGCACGATGGCGGCGTGACAGGAACACGACAAAGAGACAGTGGACATACTGCTGTACCCTCCATGGACATTTAACCATCACTCCTTTATACAGAAGAGAATAAGAAACTAACTTAGATTCAACAAACATGAAAAATAATCCCAGCTTCTTTATAGTCGCGGATAATCTCCATAAAGTGAAATCCCAGAACGTTGTCGGAATGGGAATTCTGAGACGTCCTCTGTGACAGGTGACCCGGGTTGATGATTCCCTCCGCAACGTATATTCCTGAAAAGGAGGGATGGATTATGACAGTTTTCATATTAAGCAGATTTATATGCTGCAAAGAGCATTAAGAGCGCCAAGTACATCAGCCGATACTATCCCAAATTGACCTGCCAATCACCCTGACCTGGCTTCAAAGGTGCAGATAAGGTATTTGAGGTCAATGAAAAGCAGACACCACTTTCTGTAGGCTTTCCTCCTACAGTATTATCAGCACTGTGTTTCTCTCTGTCTGAACCACAGCTTTCTGGTCTCGGGTGACATGAAAAAGGCTAGGGATAATTCATCATGGCAACAAAATGGTGGCTATTTCACAACTATAATAGTACACATTTTACACATTTACTGGAATAGCCCACGTTAATACTTTCTCCATGTCTGAAGTGACTAGAGGGGGAGAGGATATCTTCCCAAGGCTTATGAGGTAATCTCACTGATATGTATTCTTCTAATGATGACTAAGAATGTAAACTGATGGTCACATTTATTCCCAGATGACCCCAATGAGGCTTTAGGATTCAAGTAATGAAACGTACATAAAATAAACTTCAAATCTTCCCGGTCACAGATGGAATAAGCTCTCGTATGAAGCGATTCCAGCAAGGTATTAAAGTTGGCAAATGGTAGATAATACCACTAGATTCGTAGATACATGCCCAACAATGGTTGAATTAAAGCTTGTGCCAATTTGGATGTAACTAAGGCTTAAAGAAAGACTATATTAATGTAGGCTGAAATTTGTATAGTTTATCTACCATAACCCATATTTAAAAATCCTCAAATAGACTAGATATAGTTTGGATATATAATAGGAATATATTTTATCCTCAAATAATTCAGAGAATGTGTTCTGTGTCATGATAATTACAATACCCACAGCTCAACACTGCCTTTAAAAATCAAGAAAGAAAGACTTGAACAGAGTTATCTGTTCTGAAAGAGGGTCAACGAGAGAACCAGGGAGAGTGTTAAGGGTAAAAAGAGAGAAAGAGAAGGAGAGAGGGAACCAGGGAGAGTGTAACATTTAGGCAAGATCACTTCTCACGTTCAGCTGGAGCTGTCGGACCTGTCGTTCAGCTGGACCAGTCATACCTGTCGTTCAGCTGGACCAGTCATACCTGTCGTTCAGCTGGATCTGTCATTCAGCTGGGACAGTCATACCTGTCATTCAGCTGGAGCTGTCGTACCTGTCGTTCAGCTGGACCAGTCATACCTGTCGTTCAGCTGGATCTGTCATTCAGCTGGGACAGTCATACCTGTCATTCTGCTGGAGCTGTCGTACCTGTCGTTCAGCTGGACCAGTCGTACCTGTCATTCAGCTGGACCAGTCATACCTGTCGTTCAGCTGGAGCTGTTGTACTTGTCGTTCAGCTGGAGCTGTCGTACCTGTCGTTCAGCTGGACCAGTCGTACCTGTCATTCAGCTGGACCAGTCATACCTGTCGTTCAGCTGGAGCTGTCGTACTTGTCGTTCAGCTGGAGCTGTCATTCAGCTGGAGCTGTCGTACCTGTTGCTCAACTGGAGATGTCGTACCTGTCGGTCAGCTGGAGCTGTCGTACCTGTTGCTGCGGCGATGACAAGCAGTTTGTTTGGACTGGGGGTCAGGCACTGCAAAGGGAAAGTGAAAGAATGCCGTACCTGTCATTCAGCTGGACCAGTCGTACCTGTCATTCAGCTGGACCAGTCATACCTGTCCTCCAGCTGGAGCTGTCGTACCTGTCGTTCAGCTGGAGCTGTCGTACCTGTCATTCAGCTGGAGCTGCCGTACCTGTCGTTCAGCTGGAGCTGCCGTACCTGTCGTTCAGCTGGAGCTGCCGTACTTGCCGTTGAGCTGGAGCTGTAGTACCTGTCGTTCAGCTGGAGCTGTCGTACCTGTCATTCAGCTGGAGCTGCCGTACCTGTCGTTCAGCTGGAGCTGTCGTACTTGTCTTTCAGCTGGACCAGTCATACCTGTCGTTCAGCTGGAGCTGTCGTACCTGTCATTTAGCTGGAGCTGTTGTACCTGTCGTTCAGCTGGAGCTGTCGTACTTGTCGTTCAGCTGGAGCTGTCATACCTGTCGTTCAGCTGGACCAGTCGTACCTGTCATTCAGCTGGACTAGTCATACCTGTCGTTCAGCTGGAGCTGTCATACCTGTCATTCAGCTGGAGCTGTCGTACTTGTCGTTTAGCTGGAGCTGTCGTACCTGTAGTTCAGCTGGACCAGTCATACCTGTTGTTCAGCTGGAGCTGTCATACCTGTCATTCAGCTGGAGCTGTCGCACCTGTCGTTCAGCTGGGAAGTCGTACCTGTCATTCAGCTGGAGCTGTCGTACCTGTCGTTCAGCTGGACCAGTCGTACCTGTCATTCAGCTGGACTAGTCATACCTGTCGTTCAGCTGGAGCTGTCGTACCTGTCGTTTAGCTGGAGCTGTCGTACCTGTCGTTTAGCTGGAGCTGTCGTACCTGTCGTTCAGCTGGAGCTGCCGTACCTGTCGTTCAGCTGGACCAGTCGTACCTGTCGTTCAGCTGGACCAGTCGTACCTGTCGTTCAGCTGGACCAGTCGTACCTGTCGTTCAGCTGGACCAGTCATACCTGTCGTTCAGCTGGAGCTGTCGTACCTGTCGTTCAGCTGGAGCTGTCGTATCTGTCGTTCAGCTGGAGCTGTCGTACCTGTCGTTCAGCTGGAGCTGTCGTACCTGTCGTTCAGCTGGACCAGTCATACCTGTCCTTCAGCTGGAGCTGTCGTACCTGTCGTTCAGCTGGAGCTGTCGTACCTGTTGTTCAGCTGGACCAGTCGTACCTGTCGTTCAGCTGGAGCTGTCGTACCTGTTGCTCAACTGGAGATGTCGTATCTGTCGGTCAGCTGGAGCTGTCGTACCTGTTGCTGCGGCGATTACAAGCAGTTTATTTGGACTGGGGGTCAGGCACTGCAAAGGGGAAGTGAAAGAATGCTGTGAACGTGAAAGAAGGGGAAGTGAAAGAATGCCGTACCTGTCATTCAGCTGGACCAGTCATACCTGTCGTTCAGCTGGAGCTGTTGTACCTGTCGTTCAGCTGGAGCTGTCGTACCTGTCATTCAGCTGGAGCTGCCGTACCTGTCGTTCAGCTGGAGCTGCCGTACCTGTCGTTCAGCTGGAGCTGCCGTACTTGTCATTGAGCTGGAGCTGTAGTACCTGTCGTTCAGCTGGAGCTGTCTTACCTGTCGTTCAGCTGGAGCTGTTGTACTTGTCATTCAGCTGGAGCTGTCTTACCTGTCGTTCAGCTGGAGCTGTTGTACCTGTCATTCAGCTGGAGCTGTCGTACCTGTCATTCAGCTGGAGCTGTCGTACTTGTCGTTCAGCTGGAGCTGTCGTACCTGTAGTTCAGCTGGACCAGTCATACCTGTTGTTCAGCTGGAGCTGTCATACCTGTCATTCAGCTGGAGCTGTCGCACCTGTCGTTCAGCTGGGAAGTCGTACCTGTCATTCAGCTGGAGCTGTCGTACCTGTCGTTCAGCTGGACCAGTCGTACCTGTATTTCAGCTGGACTAGTCATACCTGTCGTTCAGCTGCAGCTGTCGTACCTGTCGTTTAGCTGGAGCTGTCGTACCTGTCGTTCAGCTGGAGCTGCCAGTACCTGTCGTTTAGCTGGAGCTGCCGTACCTGTCGTTCAGCTGGAGCTGTCGTACCTGTCGTTCAGCTGGACCAGTCATACCTGTCGTTCAGCTGGACCAGTCATACCTGTCATTCAGCTGGACCAGTCATACCTGTCGTTCAGCTGGACCAGTCATACCTGTCGTTCAGCTGGACCAGTCATACATGTCGTTCAGCTGGAGCTGTCGTACCTGTCGTTCAGCTGGAGCTGTCGTATCTGTCGTTCAGCTGGAGCTGTCGTACCTGTCGTTCAGCTGGAGCTGTCGTACCTGTCGTTCAGCTGGACCAGTCGTACCTGTCGTTCAGCTGGACCAGTCATACCTGTCGTTCAGCTGGAGCTGTCGTACCTGTCGTTCAGCTGGAGCTGTCGTACCTGTCGTTCAGCTGGAGCTGTCGTACCTGTCCTTCAGCTGGAGCTGTCGTACCTGTCGTTCAGCTGGACCAGTCATACCTGTCCTTCAGCTGGAGCTGTCGTACCTGTCGTTCAGCTGGAGCTGTCGTACCTGTCGTTCAGCTGGAGCTGTCGTACCTGTCCTTCAGCTGGAGCTGTCGTACCTGTCGTTCAGCTGGACCAGTCATACCTGTCCTTCAGCTGGAGCTGTCGTACCTGTCGTTCAGCTGGAGCTGTCGTACCTGTCGTTCAGCTGGAGCTGTCGTACCTGTCGTTCAGCTGGACCAGTCGTACCTGTCGTTCAGCTGGACCAGTCATACCTGTCCTACAGCTGGAGCTGTCGTACCTGTCGTTCAGCTGGAGCTGTCGTACCTGTCGTTCAGCTGGACCAGTCGTACCTGTCGTTCAGCTGGACCAGCCGTACCTGTCATTCAGCTGGACCAGTCATACCTGTCGTTCAGCTGGACCAGTCATACCTGTCGTTCAGCTGGAGCTGTCGTACCTATTGTTCAGCTGGACCAGTCGTACCTGTCGTTCAGCTGGAGCTGTCGTACCTGTTGCTCAACTGGAGATGTCGTATCTGTCGGTCAGCTGGAGCTGTCGTACCTGTTGCTGAGGCGATTACAAGCAGTTTATTTGGACTGGGGGTCAGGCACTGCAAAGGGGACGTGAAAGAATGCTGTGAAAGTGAAAGAAGGGGAAGTGAAAGAATGCCGTACCCGTCGTTCAGCTGGAGCTGTCGTACCTGTCATTCAGCTGGAGCTGTCGTACCTGTCGTTCAGCTGGACCAGTCATACCTGTCGTTCAGCTGGAGCTGTCGTACCTGTCGTTCAGCTGGACCAGTCATACCTGTCGTTCAGCTGGAGCTGTCGTACCTGTCGTTCAGCTGGAGCTGTCGTACCTGTCGTTCAGCTGGAGCTGTCGTACCTGTCGTTCAGCTGGAGCTGTCGTACCTGTCGTTCAGCTGGAGCTGTCGTACCTGTCATTCAGCTGGACCAGTCATACCTGTCGTTCAGCTGGACCAGTCATACCTGTCGTTCAGCTCGACCAGTCATACCTGTCGTTCAGCTGGAGCTGTCGTACTTGTCGGTCACCTGGAGCTGTCGTACTTGTCGTTCAGCTGGAGCTGTCATTCAGCTGGAGCTGTCGTACCTGTTGCTCAGCTGGAGCTGTCGTACCTGTTGCTGCGGCGATGACAAGCAGTTTGTTTGGACTTGGGGTCAGGCACTGCAAAGGGGAAGTGAAAGAATGTTGGGGACCAGTAATAGCAGGGAGAACTGGGCGTGAGAGGTTACATCTTGATTTATTGACTCTTGAGGGGATCATCTTGACCTGAGGTAGAGGTCACTGTTACAGCCAGGGAGAATGACTAGGAGGATTCTACTTGACTATATCTCCCTCTTTTCCCTGGGAAGCTGGGACAAGGTTTACTATTTAGTGAAAATAGTATTGAGGGAAATAAACCCCCAAAATATATGCATATGTAACTCTCCATCGCTTGGTGTTAGCTTACTGAACCTGGGTGACCTCAACAAGTATACCTCTTTCTGCTTGACTATTACTCACTGAAGTATATTACAATCTCCTGTATTCCAGTATGATAATCTAAATAAAAAGGTGTCCATGTCTCTCCAGCTGTGTTTCACCTCTCCTCAGCTGTTGTTTTTCTCCTGTTTAGTTAGCATTCTGTGGCAACCATTTTGTCGTCACCACCGTAATGACTAAGATTCCAGTATAAAGACCTAATGACAAAACACACAAACACATGCATGTATCATTCTAGCAGCACATGTGTGCACACACAGTAGATACAGTATGAAGCAAATCCCCCCAGCTATCCAAACACTTTGCTTTTCATGTTGGTCCCGTTGTTACCAGCCGTTTGGCCTATGTTGCCGTGGGGGCAGCTGTTGACACTGTTACCATTGCATTTCCTATTCAGCCTGCCAGCTGCCTCTCCTCTATTTTCCTTGCCCCCCTCGACGAGTGGCTGAAACAAGTGTTACCAGCCGGTCCAACGACAGACAGCTCCTTTCTGCCCCTGGCTGTACAGTAGCGCCAGCCTTTCATGGCACAAAGAAAACCAGTGAGCGTGGAGAACCACAATGGCCCCACAACCCACCTCACTGAGCTCTTGTTCATCAACACACACCTTATGCCCTGCCTCGGGATCAACAGCGTGAGAGTGTGTTTACACATACTACATACTCACGTACTGTACATACTCCGCTCCCCGCTAGAGAGGTTCATCTGGAGGGTGACTGTGCCCTCTACACAGGGGCAGGTGAGCCTGCGTGTGTCTGTGTGTGTCTGAGAGAGAGAGAGAGAGATGACTGTAGATCTAAGGTTGCTGAAGTTGTTTGTGTATAGAGACAAATTAGATAGGAGAGAGTACAGCGATCATAGGGATTTATGTCCAAATCATTGCATGAGCATCAAAAAGGAGAAAGATGAAAACTATTTGTTTGAAAGATGATACTAAATGCCAGAGGAAAACATGTGTAACGAAGTCTATTATTGTTTTGGTTGTCTGAGAAAATGTTTTTCTGGCAGTGTCGCAAAAAAGTATTTGAACTGTGCAACAGAAATGCATAATGTCTGTATGCAAACTGTAAAAGCAGAATACATGAATGTGTTATTAGTGTGTATCAAGGCTATTCCAACCATCATCTACTTCAAATATTGACTGTCAGTTAGTGTGAAGAGTATTCAGGTAATTACATCATATGTATAAGAAAGAAAACCCAAGACGTGTGATGTAAATGCATCGTTACCATTTGAATAAAATACTCTATGCATATGTATACAAAGCACCAACCTAAACAATCCTATTGTTGCCTATTGCGACAGAAACCAGTCTCTGTATACCACATGATCACAGACCAAGGTAGCTTAGCAGTTCAGACGTATTTTTCCGTGTTGTCGTGTCGTGTCCTGTATATATATATATTTACACCTTTTCTTCACATATCTTTTATTTATTTTATTATCCAAGAACTCAACTACAAAAGCTTTCCTGCAAAAGCTTTCCTGCAACCCGCTTCACCAATTACAATAAGTACTATTCACCTCAATCTGAAAATCCATCGTGGAAGATAGCCAGGGGCTAATTCAGAAGCTAGCCTGAAAGCTAATCCAGAAGCTACTCCGATAGCTAGCCAGAAGCTAATCTGTAGCTGCCCCGAAATTAGCCGGTTTGCTGGCTAGCGTTGGTGTTTCAGCTGCCCACGTTTTGCGGTCATCAGCTATTCCTCTAGCTCGATAATCTACCGGCACTTTAGTGCAACGCGACTCGGACCGGAGCATTCCGGGACTTTTTTTCTCTCAGTTTCCCCGGATTCCAACCGCAGCCTCAGCCTCTATTTTGCACCTTGATTTCGCAGCTAGCTAGCTGCATACCGTGTGACTATTGGCTTACGTCGACCCCGGAGCTAACTCAAATCATGCTGGAGCTAGCCAGCTGAGGAGTTCCATCACCATCCGGACCCGCTTCTTTGTTGCTGCTGCAGATACGGAACCCCACCGGGCCTTCACGACTGACTGCCGACGTTATCTGCCCGAGGGATTTATCCAACCGGCACCTCCGTCCCGGCGTTACCTGAACGCTCATCTGAGGCCCGCTAATCGTTAGCTGTCTTATCGGCTGCTATCTGAACAAAACCCCACTACACGGAACCTACCGACGGAAACGCACGAGGTATCTACAAACAGACCTCCATCCTATGCTGCTACCGATAGCCATATACCCGGCCAGCTGTCTGGATCGCCACGACCCCAACCAACCTCTACTCACTGGACCCTTATTTATCACTCGATTAAGCTTGCCTCTCCTTAACGTAAATATGCCTTGTCCATTGCTGTTCTGGTTAGTGTTTATTGGCTTATTTCACTGTAGAGATTCTAGCCCTGCTCTCTATACCATATCCAACCCTGCAGTTCCACCACCCACATATGCGATGACATCACCTGGTTTCAATGATGTTTCTAGAGACAAGATCTCTCTCATCATCACTCAATACCTAGGTTTACCTCCACTGTATTCACATCCTACCATACCTTTGTCTGTACATTATTCCTTTAAACTATTTTATCGCCCCCAGAAACTTCCTTTTACTCTCTGCTCTGGTAGCTCTAGGCGACCAATTCTCATAGCTTTTAGCCGTACTATTATCCTACTTCTCCTCTGTTCCTCTGGTGATGTAGAGGTGAATCCAGGCCCTGCAGTACCTGGCTCCACTCCTATTCCCCAGGCGCTCTCTTTTGATGACTTCTGTAACCGTAATAGCCTTGGCTTCATGCATGTTAACATTAGGAGCCTCCTCCCTAAGTTTGTTTTGTTCACTGCTTTAGCACACTCTACCAACCCGGATGTTTTAGCCGTGTCTGAATCCTGGCTTAGAAAGACCACCAAAAATTCAGACATTTTTATCCCCAATTACAATATTTTCAGACAAGATAGAACGGCCAAAGGGGGCGGTGTTGCAATCTACTGCAAAGACTGCCTGCAGAGTTCTGTTATACTATCCAGGTCTGTTCCCAAACAATTTGAACTTCTACTTTTAAAAATCCACCTCTCTAAAAACAAGTCTCTCACCGTTGCCGCCTGCTATAGACCACCCTCTGCCCCCAGCTGTGCTCTGGACACTATATGTGAACTGATTGCCCCCCATCTATCTTCAGAGCTCGTGCTGCTAGGCGACCTAAATTTGAACATGCTCAACACCCCAGCCACCCTACAATCTAAGCTTGATGCCCTCAATCTCACACAAATTATTAATGAACCTACCAGGTACCACCCCAATTCCGTAAACACGGGTACCCTCATAGATATCATCCTAACAAACTTGCCCTCCAAATACACCTCTGCTGTTTTTAACCAAGATCTCAGCGATCACTGCCTCATTGCCTGCATCCGTAATGGGTCAGCGGTCAAACGACCTCCACTCATCACTGTCAAACGCTCCCTGAAACACTTCAGCGAGCAGGCCTTCCTAATTGACCTGGCCGGGGTATCCTGGAAGGATATTGATCTCATCCCGTCAGTAGAGGATGCCTGGTCATTTTTTAAAAATGCCTTCCTCACCATCTTGAATAAGCATGCCCCATTCAAGAAATTTAGAACCAGGAACAGATATAGCCCTTGGTTCTCTCCTGACCTGACTGCCCTTAACCAACAGAAAAACATCCTATGGCGTTCTGCATTAGCATCGAACAGCCCCCGTGATATGCAACTTTTCAGGGAAGCCAGAAACCAATATACACAGGCAGTTAGAACAGCCAAGGCTAGCTTTTTCAAGCAGAAATTTGCTTCCTGCAACACAAATTCAAAAAAGTTCTGGGACACCGTAAAGTCCATGGAGAATAAGAACACCTCCTCCCAGCTTCCAACCACCCTGAAGATAGGAAACACTGTCACCACCGACAAATCCACTATAATTGAGAATTTCAATAAGCATTTTTCTACGGCTGGCCATGCTTTCCACCTGGCTACCCCTACCCGGGACAACAGCACTGCCCTCCCCTCTGCTACTCGCCCAAGCCTTCCCCATTTCTCTTTCTCCCAAATACAGTCAGCTGATGTTCTTAATGAGCTGCAAAATCTGGACCCTTACAAATCAGCCGGGCTAGATAATCTGGACCCTTTCTTTCTAAAACTATCTGCTGAAATTGTTGCCACCCCTATTACTAGCCTCTTCAACCTCTCTTTCGTGTCGTCTGAGATCCCCAAAGATTGGAAAGCAGCTGCGGTTATCCCCCTCTTCAAAGGGGGGGACACCCTTGACCCTAACTGCTACAGACCTATATCTATCCTACCCTGCCTTTCTAAGGTCTTCGAAAGCCAAGTCAACAAACAGATTACCGACCATTTCGAATCACACCACACCTTCTCCGCTATGCAATCTGGTTTCAGAGCTGGTCATGGGTGCACCTCAGCCACGCTCAAGGTCATAAACGATATCGTAACCGCCATCGATAGGAAACAATACTGTGCAGCCGTATTCATTGACCTGGCCAAGGCTTTTGACTCTGTCAATCACCACATCCTCATTGGCAGACTCGACAGCCTTGGTTTCTCTAATGATTGCCTCGCCTGGTTCACCAACTACTTCTCTGATAGAGTTCAGTGTGTCAAATCGGAGGGTCTGTTGTCCGGGCCTCTGGCAGTCTCTATGGGGGTGCCACAGGGTTCAATTCTTGGACCGACTCTCTTCTCTGTTTACATCAATGATGTCGCTCTTGCTGCTGGTGATTCTCTGATCCACCTCTACGCAGACGACACTATTCTGTATACTTCTGGCCCTTCTTTTGACACTGTGTTAACAACCCTCCAGGCGAGCTTCAATGCCATACAACTCTCCTTCCGTGGCCTCCAACTGCTCTTAAATACAAGTAAAACCAAATGCATGCTCTTCAACCGATCGCTGCCTGCTCCTGCCCGCCTGTCCAACATCACTACTTTGGACGGCTCTGACTTAGAATATGTGGACAACTACAAATACCTAGGTGTCTGGTTAGACTGTAAACTCTCCTTCCAGACCCACATCAAACATCTCCAATCCAAAGTCAAATCTAGAATTGGCTTCCTATTCCGCAACAAAGCATCCTTTACTCATGCTGCCAAACATACCCTTGTAAAACTGACCATCCTACCAATCCTCGACTTCGGTGATGTCATTTACAAAATAGCCTCCAAAACCCTACTCAATAAATTGGATGCAGTCTATCACAGTGCCATCCGTTTTGTCACCAAAGCCCCATATACTACCCACCACTGCGACCTGTACACTCTCGTTGGCTGGCCCTCGCTTCATACTCGTCGCCAAACCCATTGGTTCCAGGTCATCTACAAGACCCTGCTAGGTAAAGTCCCCCCTTATCTCAGCTCGCTGGTCACCATAGCAGCACCTACCCGTAGCACGCGCTCCAGCAGGTATATCTCTCTAGTCACCCCCAAAACCAATTCTTCCTTTGGACGCCTCTCCTTCCAGTTCTCTGCTGCCAATGACTGGAACGAACTACAAAAATCTCTGAAACTGGAAACACCTATCTCCCTCACTAGCTTTAAGCACCAGCTGTCAGAGCAGCTCATAGATTACTGCACCTGTACATAACCCATCTACAATTTAGCCCAAACAACTACCTCTTTACCCACTGTATTTATTTATTAATTTATTTTGCTCCTTTGCACCCCATTATTTCTGTCTCTACTTTGCACTTTCTTCCAATGCAAACCAACCATTCCAGTGTTTTTTTTTTTTAGTTTTTATTTTACTTGCTGTGTTGTACTCACTTCGCCTCCATGGCCTTTTTATATTTTTATTTATTTATACATATATCTGTTTGCCTTCACCTCCCTTATCTCACCTCACTTGCTCACATTGTATATAGACTTATTTTTTTATCTTTTTCACTGTATTATTGACTATATGTTTGTTTTTACTCCATGTGTAACTATGTGTTGTTGTATGTGTCGAACTGCTTTGCTTTATCTTGGCCAGGTCGCAATTGTAAATGAGAACGTGTTCTCAATTTGCCTACCTGGTTAAATAAAGGTTAAATAAATAAAATAAATAAATAAAATAAATGATCGATAATGAAATAGAACTTTTTGATGAGACATGGTCTTTCAAGGAGAGGACTAAGAAAAATGTTTCCTCGTTTTTAATCGAGGCAGTTTTCTCCTCTGTGTCTGTGCCTGTGTCTGTGCTTGTTTCTGTGTGTGTGTGTGTGTGTGTGTGTGTGTGTGTGTGTGTGTGTGTGTGTGTGTGTGTGTGTGTGTGTGTGTGTGTGTGTGTGTGTGTGTGTGTGTGTGTGTTTCTGTGTCTGTGCCTGTGTCTGTGCCTGTTTCTGTGCTTGTTTCTGTGTGTGTGTGTGTGTGTTTCTGTGTTTGTGCGGTATGGGGAGAGATAAGAGGAGAGTGAGCGTGTTTAAAGTGTCCTGTGGGAGAGCGGTGACAGGTGTACTGCAGACAGGCATCGTGCTGGGAAAAATAGAGATGGGTGACTCCTCTAAAGCTCAGTCGCTAAGCTAAAATTAGAATGTCTTCAACTGTGTTATGGGCCTGGAGAGTGGCTGAACAAAATTAATAAATATTGATATTTTTCTAAATGTAACTCCAACAATAACTGCAGAGCTTTGTTGCAATTTGCAATTATTCATAAAACTCAATTATTTTATTTCATCCAATGGAAATATCCATGGTAAAGTCAAGTCTACATTTTAAATCCAACAACTCACAATCAAATTAAATATGACTCTTCTCAAATCAAGTTGTCATTTTTTGTTGTTCGTTTTCTAGCGGGCATTTTCAAGTGGTGGGAAGGTGGTCAAGGAGCAACGGAGAAAATACAGACAACCATGAGATGTGTAAAAAAGAAAAGGGGGAAATACTGCAAATATTTTTGTCCATACTGTACACCAGAAAACCCAACCAGCGGAGACAAAAACAGAACCTGCCCAATCAGCATTTTCTTACTGCCCAATGTCTCAAACATTGGGCATGCTTCAAATCAAGAAATACAATAAACATCTAAGTGAAACAAATTGTTCATAAGCTACCTGTTTAATTTTTCAGAACTCCTTGAACAGTATATTTCCTTATTAGTTTGGAAGCATTGGGCTTGTGTTAGGTGGATGGATGAGGCTGTCAGGGCCTGGACATAATGGTAGGAGCTGTATGAGTGATTTCTAACAGGAGTAGCCTATTAGGGCTGACAGGGGGATGATTATATTAGACCATCATCATTCAGAAGACACCGCCTCCACCACCCCCCACCCTCATCCGTCAGACAGATCAAAACATAGAGCCTCACTCCCTCTCTCCCTCACTCCCTCTCTCCCTCCCTTTCTGTGTCAATCTTTCATGCTCCCTCCTTTCCAGTCTCTCTCTTGTCTCTTTTCTCTTTCTCCCCCTCACACTCTCCCTCCTCTCCTTAATTTCCTTTGCTTCTCTCTCTCTCCCTCTTCCTCACGCTGGTGGCCAATACAAAGCCAAATTCTGCTCTTTTCTTAGCCCATGAAACATACAAAATTTCATTTCAGATCCTGGCAGATGCAAGTAAAAAATAGCCTAATCAATTCTACTTCTTGTCTACCCCGAGTGCAATCAGCAGCAAAATATGAGATATCTGTCCCCTGGTCCGTATCCATTGTCCTCTTGGCTTCCCTGCACTCTGCTTACCACCAGTTATGGTTACAGATCTTTATCTTACAAGCCTGGAATAAAATCAGTATAAATGTAAATGCAAGTTTCATTAATGCACCCAGACGAGCAGTTGCGTCACTAATTTTACAAATGCGTCAAGGTGAACAAGTACAAGATCCAGAGGAACGGTGTCAAATTGTTTTCTTCAAGCTGATGAAACTGTGAGTTTGAACAACCAAATAATTTCTGTCAGAAACCGTCTCAGAGAAGCTCATCTGCGTGCTCATCGTCCTCACCAGGGTCTTGACCTGACTGCAGTTTGGTGTCATAACTGACGTCAGTGGGCAAATGCTCACATTTGATGGCCACTGGCACGCTGAAGACAAGTGCTCTTCACGGATAAAACTTAGATTCAACTGTATCGGGCAGATGGCAGACATTGGGTATGGCGTTGTGTGGGTGAGTGATTTGCTGATGTTTGCTGATGTTGTGAACAGAGTGCCCCATGGTGGTGGGGGGGCTATGGTATGGGCAGGCATAAGCTACGGACAATGAACATTGCATTTTATCGATGGCAATTTCAAAACACAGAAATACCGTGACGAGGTATTTCTGTGTTGAGGCCCATTGTCGTGCCATTCATCCACGCCATCACATCATGTTTCAGCATGATAATGCACAGCCCCATGTCACAAGGATCTGTACACAATTCCTGAAGCTGAAAATATCCCAGTTCTTCCATGGCCTGTATACTCACCAGACTTGTCACCCATTTAGCATTGTTTAGATTGTTAGATTGTTAGATTACTTGTTGTTATTACTGCATTGTCGGAACTAGAAGCACAAGCATTTCGCTACACTCGCATTAACATCTGCTAACCATGTGTATGTGACTAATAAAATTTGATTTGATTTGATTTGATTTGGTTTGGGATGCTCTGGATCCAGCAACTTTGCACAGCCATTGAAGAGGAGTGGGACAACATTCCACGGGCCACAATCAACGGCCTGATCAACTCTATGCAAAGGAGATGTGTCGCGCTGCATGAGGCAAATGGTAGTCACCCCAGATACTAACTGGTTTTCTGATCCACGCCCTACCTTTTTATAAGGTATCTGTGACCAACAGACACATATCTGTATTCCCAGTCATGTGAAATACATAGATTAGGGCCTAATGAATGTAATTCAATTAACTGATTTCCTTATATGAACTGTAACTCAGTAAAGTCTTTGAAGCTGTTGCATTTATATTTTTGTTCATTGTTTTTTATTTTGTACATTTTTATTTAACTAGGTAAGTCAGTTAAGAACAAATTCTTATTTACAATGACAACCTACCCCGGACAACGCTGGGACAATTGTACACCACCCTATGGGACTCCCAATCACAACCAGATGTGATTCTGCCTGGATTCGACCCAGGGACTGTAGTGACCCCTCTTGCACTGAGATGCAGTGCCTTAGACCACTGTGCCACTCCGGAGCTAGTGTAGTTTATATATTTTTTTAAACACATAGCGACATACCTATAATCCTCAAAGCAACACATTGTAAGAAGGAGAGATGAGTTCTCCCCCAGTCAAAGCTCTCTCAGTTTGGTTCTCTGCTGGAATGAAGGCAAGGCAACACTGACCGTTTTCATGGAGGATTAAATCTGAATCACAACAAGGAGAAGACCTCAGTAATCCATGTGACCCTGTAAATCCTTCTCAGCCCCCTTCTCTGTCCTCTCCCTTTATGAGGCTGTGAACTTGAGACTCCACTGACCCTGGCTTTTTGACCGAGTTACCCTGGCTGCAACCTCTGTGACCTTTAACTCTGCAGTGAGCGGAGGACAGCCATTGATGAGAGAGGCTGGTGCTGATGGGGCTCCTCTCTCAACTGGTTTCACATGGTGATCAATACAGCCGTAGGTAAGGCCGCCTGTTGGCCTTGACAATGAAGGGCTATTGTGGTCTGCAGTCAAATGTTGTCAAGAAGCCATCCCACTCACCCAGTTTGCTTTTGGGTTTATTACAAACATGCCATCGTCTCATCAATCAATCCCTTCAACTCAATTCCATAACTGTCTTTTTTATTAGTCTCATTATGTTACTAGGCAACAGAATAAGGGCAATTTGGAACTCCCAATTCATTGTTTGATTCCTCGCTCCTTGATATAACAAAAGCAAGTGAAATCAGGCCTATGGCAGGAAAACACTCTAATTGGTGCTCATTATGCATACTTATGCATGCATTTGAAAAGTGAATGATTCCTAAAAGAGTCTGGTCCCTCAGAACAGTGTCAACAAGAAGGTATGTCTAAACCCAACCTCCACGACAGCCAGCTTTCTCCCAGGAGACCATAATGCATATTCAAACAGTGTTCATGGTTTACTGGTTTCCATCATGTCTGCTTTGAATATTTTCAGAAACTTACATTTGATGGTTTGGGGTCCGCTATGCAGATACAAGTAAGCAGTATTTTAAAGACTTGGTCCCGCCCGGAATATGTATTTTTGTAATTTATCCTCATCCTCAGAGCTCACTAGCTGTATCAAAGAGAGTATTAGTGAATAGGGTTGGTGATGTCTTCATGAGCAGCCAGTCAGTCAGTCACCATGTTCCTCAGGCCATCATTAGGGGCCTAACATGACTTTCTCACTTTGACAGATTCCTGGATCTCCTTTAATGATCAATCTCAGTCTGTATCTTTGGAAGGATATGGAATACATAGCTCTTTATTTAAACTGTCATAAGGGCTACATAACACTGTCATAATAGTGACATAACGTCATAAACACCATCAACGCTAGCCAACTAACTTAGCTAGATTAGCTTTGATATAGAAATGTAGCATTCTTAAATATTAAATGCATTTGTATTAGGTTTTCATTTACAGCTTGATGAATTCCCGTCCTCTCATAACGCTCAGACTGTGTGCTATATCATTTAATGCCAGCTGCTATATCGACAATACAATAAACATGGTGCTCATTTATTTTAACCATGAAACTCCATTCAAATGGAAAAGTGGTTTTGTACATCTTACATGGCCTTCTCAGAGCCTTGGAATATGTGGCTTTGAATTAGATGCCGGATTATTTGGGATGTGAATATGATCAAAATGAGAAGAGAGCGTGTTGCAAGGCCTGCATGGCTTTAAAGGTTTTATGCAAAACATGATATCTCTCCGCCTTTCCATTAACTGGCTGTATTGAATTACTTAATATGTTATAGACATTTTGCCATGAAGCAATTAAAGGATTACTCTAATACAAATCAGGCTGGCTGTTTGCTGTTGTGCACCCCCTTTCTGGCAGGTTCAAAGCTCTGACTGGGCATGTCACTGGAATTACACACACAGAGAGAGTGAAATAACATGCCAGAGAAATACCCACAATACACAAGGGTTTATGATGGTTTCAACCAATAACAAAGAAATACATGTGTGCTCTCAGTTAAATGACTGTTATGTTGTAACACTTCCAGACGGAGTGACAACACTGCGTCTGGCCAAAAACAACTTCACTTGATCAGCTTTATGTAAAGCAGCCCGTCTTCTGGGAGCCACCGGTGAGAAGATTCATTGTAAATGTTTACAATGGATTTCCGAATGTGTGTTAAAAATGATAATCTAGCCAGCAACCTAACAGATGAAAAACAACAAATGAATAACAAAGCATGCCTGCACTATTGATGGACTGTTGTCTACTCAGCGTGTCAAGACTCCAGACTGGTGCCAGTCATCCTTCCTTCAACATATAACATGTTTATTAGATCTCCTGGAACTATGGCAACCATCTTCCATTAGAAAAATACGTTTTTTGTAAATACCTATTTCAAATGTGTCGTTGCCTCCTATTTTTATTTAATTTTCTGAGAATATGGACCGTAACATTAATGTTATTATTTACTGACATTTACTGGTCAGTGTCATTATTTGGCTGAGGATAGCGTAGTAATTTCTTTAACTCATAACACAATTATCCCTGGCCAAAGTGGTGAGGCTTTCACATGTTCTACTACTCTGAGAAAATGCTAATGAGAGGGGGTCTGCTAATGATAGAGGGGGTCTGCTAATGAGAGAGGGGGTCTGCTAATGAGAGAGGGGGTCTGCTAATGAGAGAGGGGGTCTGGTAATGAGAGAGGGGGTCTGGTGATAAGAGAGGGGGTCTGATGATGAGAGAGGGGGTCTGATGAGAGAGGGGGTCTGGTAATGAGAGAGGGGGTCTGCTAATGATAGAGGGGGTCTGCTAATGATAGAGGGGGTCTGGTGATGAGAGAGGGGGTCTGCTAATGATAGAGGGGGTCTGCTAATGATAGAGGGGGTCTGCTAATGATAGAGGGGGTCTGGTGATGAGAGAGGGGGTCTGGTAATGATAGAGGGGGTCTGGTGATGAGAGAGGGGGTCTGGTAATGAGAGAGGGTGTCTGATGATGAGAGAGGGGGCCTGGTAATGATAGAGGGGGCCTGGTAATGATAGAGGGGGTCTGGTAATGAGAGAGGGGGTCTGCTAATGAGAGAGGGGGTCTGGTAATGAGAGAGGGGGTCTGGTGATGAGAGAGGGGGTCTGGTAATGAGAGAGGGGGTCTGGTGATAAGAGAGGGGGTCTGATGATGAGAGAGGGGGTCTGATGAGAGAGGGGGTCTGGTAATGAGAGAGGGGGTCTGCTAATGATAGAGGGGGTCTGCTAATGATAGAGGGGGTCTGGTGATGAGAGAGGGGGTCTGCTAATGATAGAGGGGGTCTGCTAATGATAGAGGGGGTCTGCTAATGATAGAGGGGGTCTGGTGATGAGAGAGGGGGTCTGGTAATGATAGAGGGGGTCTGGTGATGAGAGAGGGGGTCTGGTAATGAGAGAGGGTGTCTGATGATGAGAGAGGGGGCCTGGTAATGATAGAGGGGGCCTGGTAATGATAGAGGGGGTCTGGTAATGAGAGAGGGGGTCTGCTAATGAGAGAGGGGGTCTGGTAATGAGAGAGGGGGTCTGGTGATGAGAGAGGGGGTCTGATGATGAGAGAGGGGGTCTGGTAATGAGAGAGGGGGTCTGGTAATGATAGAGGGGGTCTGGTAATGATAGAGGGGGTCTGGTAATGATAGAGGGGGTCTGGTAATGAGAGAGGGGGTCTGGTAATGGTAGAGGGGGTCTGGTAATGATAGAGGGGGTCTGGTAATGATAGAGGGGGTCTGGTGATGAGAGAGGGGGTCTGATGATGAGAGAGGGGGTCTGGTAATGAGAGAGGGGGTCTGGTGATGAGAGAGGGAGTCTGATGATGAGAGAGGGGGTCTGATGATGAGAGAGGGGGTCTGGTGATGAGAGAGGGAGTCTGATGATGAGAGAGGGGGTCTGATGATGAGAGAGGGGGTCTGGTGGCCACACTGCAGTCACAGTCCAATCAGCTCTGGCTCCCTTCAAACTGGAGAACTACATTAGCTAGTGTTCACAACACAGCTCACCACGGTGTTCAACACACAGTCACCATACAGTCACCATACACAAGGCCCAGCCCACACGTTTTTTCTCATCTTCTATCCACAGAATGTGAGAAAAGTCGCCGTCTTTATTTATCAATAGTTTATTCATTTTATTTTGACTTATTTCTTCTGTACTCTTGTGGGTGGAATATTTAAGATGTACTGCAGTATAAAAAAATATATATATATTTAATAGACTACTGTTTATCCATTTTAAAGCTTAATGTCGCTGTCCACATTAACATATGTTTGGTAATTAGCCAAAATTGTTTTAGGATTACCATCACAAACCACTGCAGCCAAATCATACAAAAGGAAAATGTCCAGAGAGGGTCAATGTCCAGTGGATTGAATACAGGCCCCTGTATCTAATGGGCCTATTCCCTCATGCCTCGTACAGGGAGAAGAGTGGAGATTGTCAGCTCCCAAGTAGCTACCCCCCTCTCTCCTGTTCCCATAATGTTATTTTCACCTTCCCATTTCTCCAGTCTATCGATTCAAGCCTTGTCCTCACTTGAATTCTTTTAAATCATCAGGCAGAAAGAATAATTATTATTATTAGGTGGGTGCTTATATTTGTCCTATTTCACACATGTACAACTGTGTATTCATAGGCATGTGTGAATGGTAAATTTGCATATCCCAACCCTCCCTGAGATATCCTCGGTGAGTGGGGTCACGGCCAGGGTCTGCCATTATCAACGGTGACCCTGGAGCAGTTAGGGTTACGTGCCTTGCTCAAGGGCACAATAACTGATTTTTCACCTTGTCAGCTCGGGGATTCAAACCTTTCAGTTACTGATCCAACGCTCTAACTGCTAGGCTAATGACGCCCCATAAGGTAGTATACTACCTTAAAGAAACCAAATATTACCTTAAAGAAACCAGATACAGTATCAGTCTAGAAGTGGACTTGTTTGAAAAATGCATAGGCCTTTTACAGATCAAATGTAATATGTGTCTATCCATAGTGTTTACAGTTTGTCACACCATGTCCATCATTATTTCCTCAATACAACAGTTTCCTGGTGTCACGATCGTGTGGGGGATTTACGGACCAAAACGCAGCAGTTGGAAAATAAGCCATCTTCTTTTATTAACACCACGAAGATGAACACGACACAAAACTCTATACAAAATAACAAAACAACAAAACGACCGTGAAGCTACAAACGTTGTGCACATACATACAGGCAACAAACGTTCTACATAGACAATTACCCACAACCAATGAGAGCCTATGGCTACCCTAAATAAGGCTCCCAATCAGAGACAACCGAAATCAGCTGTCTCTAATTGGGAACTCATTCAGGTAACCATAGACTCTCCTAGACAACTAAACATACATAGACAACACTAGAAACATGTACTCCACACAAACCCATATACTATACACAACCCCTTTTACCATAAACAACACCCAAAACCAACAAAACATAAACATTCCCCATGTCACACCCTGACCTAACTAAAATAATAAAGAAAACAAAGAATACTAAGGCCAGGGCGTGACATAACCCCCCCCTTGAGGCGCGAACTCCGGGCGCACCATACACAGTCTAGGGGAGGGTCTGGGTGGGCTTCCCTCCACGGTGGCGGCTCCGGCTCTGGTCGTGGTCCCCACTTCACCACAGTCCCTAACCACCTCCTTAGCTTCCTCAAAATGACCCCTCTCCACATTAACCCCATTGCATTAAGGGGCAGTTCTGGACTAAGGGGCAGCTCCGGACTAAGGGGCAGTACCAGGGTAAGGGGCAGTACCAGGGTAAGGGGCAGTATCAGGGTCAGGGGCAGTACCAGGGTAAGGGGCAGCACCAGGATAAGGGGCAGCACCAGGATAAGGGGCAGCTCCGGACTGAAGAATGGCAGCTCCGGACTGAGGGACTGCAGCTCCGGACTGAGGGATGGCCCATGGCTGGCTGACGGATCTGGCTGCTCATGGCTAGCTGACGGATCTGGCTGCTCATGGCTAGCTGACGGATCTGGCTGCTCATGGCTAGCTGACGGATCTGGCTGCTCATGGCTAGCTGGCGGATCTGGCTGCTCATGGCTAGCTGGCGGATCTGGCTGCTCATGGCTAGCTGACGGATCTGGCTGCTCATGGCTAGCTGACGGATCTGGCTGCTCATGGCTAGCTGACGGATCTGGCTGCTCATGGCTAGCTGACGGATCTGGCTGCTCATGGCTAGCTGACTGATCTGGCTGCTCATGGCTGGCTGACTGATCTGGCTGCTCATGGCTGGCTGACTGATCTGGCTGCTCCTGTCTGGTTGGCGGCTCTGGTAGATCCTGTCTGGTTGGCGGCTCTAGCGGCTCCTGTCTGGCGGACGGCTCAGTAGGCTCATGGCAGACGGGCGGCTTTGCAGGCTCATGGCAGACGGGCGGCTTTGCAGGCTCATGGCAGACGGATGGCTCAGATGGCGCTGGGGAGACGGATGGCTCAGATGGCGCTGGGGAGACGGATGGCTCAGATGGCGCTGGGGAGACGGGCAGTTCAGTCATCGCTGTGCAGACGGCAGACTCCTGCCGGCTGAGGCGCACTGTAGGCCTGGTGCGTGGTGCCGGGACTGGTGGCACCGGGCTGGGGACACGCATCTCAGGGCTAGTGCGGGGAGCAGGAACAGGGCATACTGGACCCTGGGGACGCACATTAGGCCTAGTGCGTGGGGCCGGAACTGGTGGTACCGGACTGGGGACACGCATCTCAGGGCTAATGCGGGGAGCAGCAACAGGATGCACAGGACTCTGGAGACGCACAAGAGGCTTAGTGCGTGGTGCCGGAATTGGTGATACCGGGCTGGAGACACGCACCATAGGACGAGTGCGTGGAGGAGGAACAGGGCTCTGGAGACACACTGGAAGCCTGTTACGTGGTGTAGGCACTGGTGGCACTGAACTGGGGCGGGGAGGTGGCGCCGGAAATACCGGACCGTGCAGGCGTATTGGCTCCCTTGAGCATTGAGCCTGACCAACCTTACCTGGTTGAATGCTCCCCGTTGCCCGACCAGTGCGGGAAGGTGGAATAACCCGCACCGGGCTATGTAGGCGAACCGGAGACACCATGCGTAAGGCTGGTGCCATGTAAACCGGCCAGAGGAGACGCACTGGTGGCCAGATATGTAGGGCCGGCTTCATGACATCCGGCTCAATACTCAATCTAGCCCTGCCAGTGCGGGGAGGTGGAATAACCCGCACCGGGCTATGCACACGTACAGGAGACACCGTGCGCTCTACTGCGTAACACGGTGTCTGCCCAAACTCTCGCTCTCCACGGTAATTACAGGGAGTAGGCGCAGGTTTCCTACCTGACTTCGCCACTCTCCCTTTAAGCCCCCCCCAAAGAAATTTTTGGGGTTTTCCCACAGGCTTCCTACCGCTTCGTCGTGCTGCCTCCATTCGCCGGTATCCCTCCTCGCACTGCGCCAGAGAATCCCAGGCGGGCTCCGGCACTCTCCCTGGGTTGATCGCCCACCTGTCGATCTCCTCCCACGTAGTGTAACCCAGATCCTTTGTAGGTTCCTTTTCCTGCCTCCGAGCTAGCTCCTCATATCGCCGCCTCTCTGCTTTCGCTGCCTCCAGCTCAGCTTTGGGGCGGTTATATTCTCCTGGTACCTCCCGGTCTAAAATTTCCTCCCATGTCCATAAATCCTTGTATTGCTCCTGTTGCCGCTGGTCATGCCGCTTGGTCCTATGGTGGGTAATTCTGTCACGATCGTGTGGGGGATTTACGGACCAAAACGCAGCAGTTGGAAAATAAGCCATCTTCTTTTATTAACACCACGAAGATGAACACGACACAAAACTCTATACAAAATAACAAAACAACAAAACGACCGTGAAGCTACAAACGTTGTGCACATACATACAGGCAACAAACGTTCTACATAGACAATTACCCACAACCAATGAGAGCCTATGGCTACCCTAAATAAGGCTCCCAATCAGAGACAACCGAAATCAGCTGTCTCTAATTGGGAACTCATTCAGGTAACCATAGACTCTCCTAGACAACTAAACATACATAGACAACACTAGAAACATGTACTCCACACAAACCCATATACTATACACAACCCCTTTTACCATAAACAACACCCAAAACCAACAAAACATAAACATTCCCCATGTCACACCCTGACCTAACTAAAATAATAAAGAAAACAAAGAATACTAAGGCCAGGGCGTGACACCTGGTTTTATCATTTGTTGTCTTTAGTGCTAGCATCCTTATTTACAAGAGTCACACATATATGGCATTACCAATATACATTACAAAACAGGAGAGAGAATTATCTTTTGTTTTCCTCCCACAAAAAATCCCTCACCCAGTGCAAAGTCAAAGCACACTCTTCATTGTCAGTCCTCTCGCTTTTTCACTCAACTAGTAAAATCTCACAGTAAGGTCACATGTTAAAAAAGGGGGCAAAAATGAAGAGTCAGCAAAGAGAGAGAGAGAGAGAGCGCGAAAGAGAGAGAGAGAGAGAGCTGGCTGGTAGAGAGAGGGAGAAATGTGTGTCTGGCCCTGAATGTGCTGAATGAATACAGGTCATGATTTATCAGGCCTAGAGAGCCCCTCTCAGCCTGTCCTGCTGAGTCCTGCCCGATGAGAAGAGCCTTTATGTAAAACAAACCCTGCCTTTTTAATATGCTGTCTGCCTGCTTGACTGGTCTGCCTGTCTGTCTACCTGTCTGTCTGTCTGCCTGCCTGCTCTGCTTGCCTGCCTGCCTGTCTGCTCAGCCTGGTCTGCTTGCCTGCTTGCCTGCCTGCCTGCCTGTCTGTCTACCTGTCTGTCTGCCTGCTTGGTCTGCTCTGCCTGGTCTGCCTGCCTGTCTGTCTACCTTTCTGTCTACATGTATGTCTGTCGGTCTGCCTGCCTGCCTGTTTGTCTGTCTGCTCTGCCTGGTCTGCCTGCCTGTCTAACTATAATTTAGATTTCCCAAAGCACCTCAATGGTTGCACTCTGACCAGGGCACTGACTTTATTGAAGTAGGCATAAAAATTGCACTGCAAATCAAATCAAATTTTATTGGTCACATACACATATTTAGCAGATGTTATTGCGGGTGTAGCGAAATGCAAACAGGAGAACGTTGTCAGCTAGACAGGGAAGCATACTGTAGTGTATAGAGTAGGTGTTAGAGTAGGATTAGCTGACTATTCTGCTTCACCTAAAGCTTTTCAATTAAAAAATAGTTAGGTGAACAAATTTAAGAGGTGAACAAACTAATTCAGGACATTGTCTTACATCGTAGAAGCCTGTCCAAAAACACATTTTGCTTTGGCCATCCATCTCCTAACACAGACACCTTTATCTACCTTTTACTCAGTTCTCTTGTCCTTTGGAGGACTAATCTAGCCATCCGTGCAAAGGCCAGGGTCCCCCACTTAAACCTTAAGGGGTTCACAGTTTGCACTTAAAATTACCCCTTTCAGTTTAATTACTGAAAATCTCACTGGCTTGACAAGTCCCCTTTTGTGTGTGAGGACCTTGCTGACCAACACGCCCCAGAACTTGATGGATGCCATTTCACATAGAGTGCCTCTAAGCCCACAAATGTCCCACTTGGCCAGCAGGCCAGTGGCTTGATAGATTGACAAGTGACCAGGACAAAAGCTTTGTGTTAACAATCCATTTAAGATCCATTATTATGGAGTGAACTTTGTGTCCTCGGGCAGGTAAACACATCTCCATTGATGCGATGGAGAGATAGAAATATTTTCTCTCTCATTCACCTCCATCAAGAACCCTTTCACAAAGGCGAAAAGCAAACAGGATTGAGAGGATAAAAGCAGGGCTGGAATAAGCCTGACATTCTGGTCCATTGGTAAATAATGGTTTAGTAGGCTAGCAGGGCTATTCAATAACCCCTGAAACTACTGCCTGCCTAGATAAAATGTGAAACATGGAAAGATCAACAGGGCTGATGTGGTTTTACTCTCCTTAATGTCACATTGTGTCTGGGACTGTGAGGAGGAGCTCAGGGTAAACACTAATGACAAGAATGCTCATAGACAGAGCAGATTAGAAATACAGTACGCTGCTCAATGCTGCTGGAAACCCACTGCACTCCAGTCTGGATCTCGCAGACGGACTGAGAGGTTAATCAGATGTGCAAGACCCTAAAGAAGTTGAAATGTACTATTTAAAAGACTAACTACACTGTATTTATTTTCTGTTGTTTAAGGTTTTGTAGAATGCTAAAAAAAATTGTTGTGTGTGCTGTTTTACAGCACATTATGTAGGTAACACTATGACAATGTCATCATTACATTTTTATATGAGCTCAAAAACTAACTTTCACATTCACTGTTGGTCCACATACATTCTATATTTTAGTTTAACCCTAAGTACTTACATCTGCCTTAATGCACAGCATTAAGATACACTATATATACAAAAGTATTTGGACACCCCTTCAAAATAGGGGATTCGGCTATTTCAGCCACAAACGCTGCTGACAAGTGTATAAAATTGAGCACACCGCCATGCAATCTCCATAGACAAACATTGGCAGTAGAATGGCCTTACTGAAGAGCTCAGTGACTTTCAACGTTATAGGATGCCACCTTTCCAACAAGTCAGTGTGTCATATTTCTGCCCTGCTAGAGCTTCCCCGGTCAACTGTAGGTGGTGTTATTGTGAAGTGGAAACGTCTAGGAGCAACAACGGCTCAGCTATGAGGTGGTAGGCCACACAAGCTCACAGAATGGGGCTGCCGAGTGCTGAAGTGAGTAAAAATCAAGCTTCACCATCCGCAGTCCCACGGACGAATCTGGGTTTCAAATCAAAGTTTATTTGTCACGTGCGCTGAATACAACAGGTGTAGACCTTAGAGTGAAATGCTTACAGCTAAATGCTTGGTTTGGCAGATACCAGGAGAACGCTACCTGCCCCAATGCATAGTGCTAACAGTAAAGTTTGGTGGAGGAGGAATAATGGTCTGGGGCTGTTTTTTACAGTTCAGCCTAGGCCCCTTAGTTCCAGTGAAGGGAAATCTTAATGCTGCAGCATACAATTACATTCTAGATTACAATTACATCTACATTATGTGCTTCCAATGCTGTGGCAACAGTTTGGGGAAGACCCTTTCCTGCTTCAGCAAGACAATGGCCCCGTGCACAAAGTGAGGTCCATATATGGTTTGTTTAGATAGATGTGGAAGAACTTGACTGGCCAGCACAGAGCCCTGACCTCAACCCCATCGAACACCTTTGGGATGAATTGAAACACCGACTGTAAGCCAGGTCTAATCGCCAAACATCAGTGCCCGACCTTACTAATGCTCTTGTGGCTGAATGGAAGCAAGTCCCCGCAGCACTGTTCCAACATCTAGTGGAAAATCTTCCCAGAAGAGTGGAGGCTGTTATCGCAGCAAAGGGTGGATCAACTGCATATTAATGCCCATGATTTTGAGATGTTCGACGATGTAGTGTAGCATCGCCACACTGTGCATTTATTGTCAGGGTGTTACTGGGGACGTTTCAAAAATATGAGTTTAACCCTTTACATGGACTCCTCGTAAGGCTTCTGTTTTAAAAAGGGACTCAAACATTCAGCATGTTGTTATTTCTGAACTACTCTGCTTAGACTGAAAACAGAGTGCACTGCCTCACAGCAGGTAGTGGACAGCTCTTCCTGGTATAACGAAGCATAACTTACATTCAGTCTTGGGAGACTCAATGAGCGAGGCCTCAAACGTACCCATTACAGTCGCGCTAATGTCACTGGCATTCAATGTTATATTTTGGTCTCTTTTTGATTATGCTCCTTCACAAACACCCTAGCACCTCTCTCTCTCTCTCTCTCTCTCTCTCTCTCTTCCCCTCTCTCTCTCTCTCTCTCTCTCTCTCTTCCCCTCTCTCTCTCTCTCTCTCTCTCTTCCCCTCTCTCTCTCTCTCTCTCTCTCTTCCCCTCTCTCTCTCTCTCTCTCTCTCCATCTCCCTCTATGCCCATTCCATTCCCTTTAATTTCACCCTGGGTATGTTGCCGCTGTTTCCATCCCTGATCGGGTGGTAAAAACAAGCACAGTGGGTAATTCACACTATATTAAAAATTGTTGGTGCAACAAAGAACTCTAATTATCAGCCGTAAATTAAAACCCAGAGCTGAGCTTCGTGGTAATAATCACAATCTGTGTGCTTAGTGTAATCCCCCTCTATGCAGACGTTCCTTTCTGAATGCTATACCATTATCAAAAACATATTTCAGCTATTTCAGGCCTAATGTTCATGGAACTTGTATAGGTAAGTATGACAATGAATTATAGAAAGGTCTTATGTTACATTGGGGGTGCTGATTAAAATGTTATGATTCCAATAATACCCTAGGAGCTTGGTAAGATAAGCTTTATGTGCATCTAGGTATCCTCTCATGTTGTATTATATTCAATACTTTCTCTGCAAAATCAAAACACCATTACTGGGTGTCATTGTGATTCACGGTAAAATATTTCCAGCCACGTCTTTGTTCCTTCCTCCATCTGTTTTGTCATTTTAAGTATTCATGCACTTTAATATATTCCTTATTTCCACAAGAACCTTTAAAGCGATACTTATTGCACACAATTGTCTGCTTTCAACTTTTCCTATCACCGCTTAATGCCACAGCTTTAGGATTACTTCCTGTTTAAACTTGTGTTAGTGTAAACACACAGAAACAGATTATTTGCATAAGTATCATCTAACTCCTGACACATCATGATAGGTGTTCACAGGGTGGAGAAAATATATAAATATAAGATATACTCCATAACTTATTCCAATGCTTTTTATTATAAACTACTTTCTTATTCCATTTTTGGGCATACAATCCATACGTGGTGGGCTTGGTTTTTCTCTGTATGTTTCAGGGTGGTCAGGTTTTGGGGTGTGTGGTGGTGGGTGGTGTATGTGTGTGGGTGTGTAGGTGTGTGTATGTGTGTGTTTAGTGATGTGTGTGTCTTGGCATTTTTATGCACCGGAGCCCATGTTACTGGCTTTACCTCACATTCAGTCGGGCCCTCTTGAATTCAAGCCGATTATGGATAACAACCACATTACAGCGCAATACATCAAAGACCTAGCTTACTGCACAGTGGGGAGCCACTCTGGCAGATTTCACAATTCCAACCATTCGAAGAGCTGTCACTGGAAACATGTTATGCACTAAATGTGTCACATAGAAAAGTGTTTTCTGATCCATTTGACTCCAGACCCTGCCGGTACCGTCTGTTTGTGCTGGTTTCATTAAAAGCCGAGGGATGAGAGGGAGACGGGGAGAGAGAGATAAGGAGAGATTCAGAGATGGACTTGACTATAGTGTTGTAGTCTAGCATGCAAGGGGGCTTAGAGGGGGAATGCATTCATCTGTTTATTAACTACTGATAAGAACATTATAGATGATACCGTAATGATCTAATGTCACTGATTATGAATACAGCCATTATAAATCTGATATTGTAAACTGGGTGGTTTGAGCCCTGAATGCCAATTGGCTGACAGCCGTGGTATATCAGACCGTATACCACGGGTACAGTATGACAAAAAAAATAATGCTCTAATTATGTTGGTAACCAGTTTATAATAGCAATAAGGCAGCTCAGGGGTTTGGGGTATATTGCCAATATACCACGGCTAAGGGCTGTGTCCAGGCACTCCGAGTTGTGTTGTGCATATGAACAGTCCTTAGCCATGGTATATTGTCCATATACCATACCTCCTCAGGCCTTATTGCTTAAGTATAGTAGCATTTGACTTGGCTTTTAAGTATAGTAGCATTTAACTTGTAAGAATTCAAGCACTAAACACAATGAAGAATATAACTGCCCTTATGTCTGTGTCCATTTTTTATTAAATCATGCATACAAATCTGTCTTCTAGTGTGAGTTGTGAACTGTGTTTACTTCCGGTTTCTGTCAGAATGGTTTTTTCAAGTCTGTGTGGTTTGTTGTCTATTCCGGGTTCAATTGTACTTTAATGAAAGACATTGAATGAGTCAAGGATACATCAGTGAGTCTTTGAAAGGTGAACCTCATGGTTTTTTTGGCCCAGGATATGCTTGCATGAGTCTGTTTTCATAAATGCCGGTCAACATATAACATTCACAAACATGATTCATTGACTACTTTTAGCCATTCCATCATTATATATCTGCACGCATGGTCCAAAAACTACTACAGTAAATCCAATTTTACTATTTTCTTCATCACAAAATCGAGATGGATCCAGTTAATTCTCACTCAGTCAAACTGAAAATGAAAGAAAATCCAACCTGGTCTTAGAGAAGATGTGCTAGAAAATAATGGATATGTGTTTTGACATGAGTCATAGGGCTAGGATCACATGAAACTAGAATATCTTTTGGGGTCGCACTAAGGTAATGCCTCATTGCTCAAACCAATAAAGAGATTGAATTTGTTTATTCTTCAAATGCACATTTCACCCACACAAGTGCATCGTTTTCAAGGATAGTCCTGCGTGTATCTAGGGTTCAATCAGGATTCAGACATCTGCCAAACTAATTTGAGTACCAGTGAATAAATCTGGAAACAGTCATCGCTGTGTTCAGCAGCTGTTTTTTACTCACAGGTGTATAATAGCATGATGCTCAATATGTGTTTATGTATTTGCATAGCACTGTCACCTGTTAGTGCATTTGTTTTCCACCTAGTGTCCATGCTCCTCTATAATAAGGATGGCTTTCCTCCCACAGCCTTCCTAATGACTGTTATCACCCCACTATCTCAGAGCCCAGTCGAGGAGTTGTAATACCCTAGCTAGCACTGTGTGCAGGTGACACAGGATGCAAGGAATGTGTGAGCAAAAACCAACATGTCATTGTGCCACCTACCAACCATGGTAAGTACTGAACAGGAAGAAGACATAGGAAGGAAAATGATCTCACACTGTCTCGAATGGCACACTGTAAGGAGATTTGACATACCTGGCACAGGCAGGTGTTGGTGGCACCAACTATTGTAGGGTTAGTGGAACTAGAGTGGCAATAGTGCTGAATTGACCATTGGCAGACCTAACGGACAGCCCATCTTTCTCTCAATCTTTAGATCTCTTCAGATTGAACTCTGCGCTCAACCCCAATGCCGTCGATACACATTGGCAGAGAGAGCAGGTGAGAACCTGCCAAGCTGTTGCCCAAACCCATCGTCAGTCTAGGGAGGCGAGGAGCTGCCAAAAACTCTGCAGCTAATGAGGACAAGATGCTGGGATATTCCTCTTGGCAGTATACAGCAACTGTCTCTGACAAAAGAAAACACACACAGAAATGTTGGCTTACACTCCCAAAGCCCTCTCACCCAGTAACCACCGACCTGCCGTGTCTGAAACTGGGGATATTTCCAGCCAGCTTCTCCATTACTGGGAGCTTCATTACGAGTATTTAGCGTCTATTAAAACACCTATGCTTGGCTGCCTCTCTCTGACCTCGCCTTGCCTCTCTACCACTGCTGCTCATTATAATGGTATAATTGCAGGTAAGCATCCTATAGTATCAACAGGCTTAATTACCAAAAATGAGAAGGGTTCACAGTTCCACCATGCCCCAAATAAACCTGAGCTGCAGAGGGGTAAATAACAATTATCGTCATCAGCGCCAGTGTATTTCATTACAGAGGTCAGTCCAACTGTTCAAGTGTCTCCGCGAAATAGAAATGTGTTTTTAATGACTGGATTACCAATCAAAGCTGTTGTTTACAATTCTGCAGTGTGCAGACATACAGCCAATCTGCATGTCAATGTTGGCAGTTTAACCTTGTCCAGATAGATTCTTCAGGTTATCGTCGTATGAGAGAATGATTTATGATTTTTTTATTAGAATCCCAATTAGACAATTTCACATTTACATTTTAGTCGTTTAGAATACGCTCTTACTTAGAGTGAATTCATTTTAAGATGGCTAGGTAGGACAACCACATATCACAGACATAGTAAGTACACTTTTCCTCAAAGTAGTTATCAGAAAGTCAGGGCTGGGTGGGGGGGGCGGGGGGGGGGTTCAGGAAATGGCCAATGGCGACAGCTAGTCTTCCTGGAGTCCAACACATAACGATAAAGACATTACAAAAATACTATACAATTAAAACATAAATATTACAGAATTATCTATAAACAATAATAGATGACGAAATAGTAATAGCTGTCAATGCAAAACAGTGTAGTTACATTTTACATACTGTTTTTCTGTAACGGTCGTCTTGTGGTGAATGAGCGGACCAAGGCGCAGCGGGTGATGAATACATGATGATTTATTTAAACAAAGACGAAAGACGAAGAACACTTGAACTACAAAACAATAAACGACGTGACCAAACCTGAACTAGAGAACATATAACATGAACGCACGAACAGGAAGAAACACACGAAAAGAAATGAAAGAACGAACGAACGAAACGAAACAGTCCCGTGTGGTGCGACATACACAGACACAGCAACAATCACCCACAAACAAACAGTGAGAACAGCCTACCTTAATATGGTTCTCAATCAGAGGAAACGTCAAACACCTGCCTCTAATTGAGAACCATATCAGGCAACACATTAACCCCAACATAGAAACACAATACATAGAATGCCCACCCCAACTCACGCCCTGACCAACTAAACACATACAAAACAACAGAAAACAGGTCAGGAACGTGACATTTTCAGAATGTATATAAGGGAAATCAGGACAAATCTAATGGTTCAATACTACCATGTACAGTATTAGATTCTCACACGTACCCCTCCACCCCACTTTCTTCACATCTAGACATAAAGGGCTCTCCCCCCTCTCCTTTAAAGCCTCTCTTTAAACTGTTCACTAGTCTAAAGCGTTAGGCATGCTTTGGTTCCAGGGGCTTCTTCTCGCTTGATTAAAAAGCCTGTTTTAGAAACTCTTGGATCTGTGTTTACCCTGTGGACAGCCTCTCACAAATATAAACATACATGGCTTACAGAGGTAGCCTACACATGGAGTGGGATGAAGCTATTTTTTTTCATCTCATGTGAAGGGGTTAAATATGGTACTAATCGGCTCTAAGATATATTTGGTCATCCCTCAGCTGCTAATATGCCCTAACTGGATTTATATATTGTATGGGAATGCTCTTACTTTTTGACGTCTAACCTGCCTCTGAACCGTCAAATTTCTCTTGCACTTGATCCTTCCATTTTCTACGTTTTAGGTATTTTCAAACCCCTTAAAGCTTCTTAGTAACAGTTGGTCGATCAAAGCCACGCAGCCCACCGAGCCGCTCCTGAATTGGAGCACAAGTTTAGGATTGTCTGAAAGGAGAGTAGGACACAATAAAATGGTATGTTTGCCTCTGACCTGACTCAATAAACCAAATGTGTTATTCCAGAACTGAAGCACGAACACTGTGTAGACTTTAGAATTGTTTTCTTCAATCGTATTATAGGTCTTTTAAAGGATCCTATTTGAATGTTTTGAACCAGATCTAAACCGTTCACCATAATCTATGGTTTAAAGCACAAAGCCAGGCTACACCATGTGACCTCCAGTTACTGGTATTAGAAGTAGTATTGTCCAGTAGAACCCCTTAGCTCCTATCTAAAGAAAAACCCATGTTATCAAAGTCACCTTATGAGCTTTTAGATCCCACATACCTATTGTCATGACACCTAGTGAAACCTATAGTTTACTATAGTTTACTATAACCTATAGTTTCCTATAGTCAGTAAACACATCTACAAGGATGAATGTTTTCATGAAAACAGTTCTAATATTATTTCGACAATTGAATTACACCAATAATATAAAGAAAGTATAAAAACAGTAAATATATATATAATATATATATATAAAGAACAGTAAAAAGGAACTGCTGCTGTCATCATGACCTAGCCAGGCCTAACCATAAAATAAAACCAACTGAATGAAAATGTAATTGACCTAGGCTTTGTGTGTGTGTGTGTGTGTGTGTGTGTGTGTGTGTGTGTGTGTGTGTGTGTGTGTGTGTGTGTGTGTGTGTGTGCGTGCGTGCGTGCGTGCGTGCGTGCGTGCGTGCGTGCGTGCGTGCGTGTGTGTGTGTGTGTGCGTGCGTGCGTGTGTGTGTTATTTGGCGGGCCAGGGGAGGGAGGGGCAAGGTATCAAAGATCACACAAAGTGTATGACAGCTGACAATTTCAGGCTTTTGATTAGGATTTGTTGATATGAACAGTCCCCGGGTCTCTCCAAACTGTCTCCAGGGATTCTGGGCTGGCTGGCTGTGTAACAGACGGAACAAACAGCCAGTTGACAGAATCATCACGTGGTACAGGGGCTGTCTTCCAACCGCCTTCTCTACCTCCCCTCCCGCTGAAACCCTGGTAATTAGAGAGTCTGGGCAACATGCAGAAACAGCAGCCACAGTGAGCACCATGTCATGGGCAGTGCCAATTATGCTGCGGCCATTTTGCTTGTGGATGCAACTCCTTCAGTACAGAAGTGCTTGTTGTAATGACACACACACAGGCTACACATACAGTACACGTACACACACGGGCACGTACACACACACGTACACACACACACACGCAGACATCATTACTGGACAATTACACTAGCTATTTTTGTACACTATTTTTAACGCAGAACTAATCCTTACAGATACGGTGCTTATTATTTAGTAGTATGTCACCTCAACTGTCAGGCTGAAACCATAAGATGATGCTGCTCAATATTGTCATCTTCTAAAAAATAAAAATGTTATTTTTTATTTTTTTAGCAATAATCACGCCTCAGATGGACTTCATAGGCTATGATATCGCCTCTGCGAAATAATATTGTCATCTTGACTGTATAACTTTATCAAGGTGCTCACCTCTACACCTCTTGTTTACGTCAGACACAAATCACATGGCAGCTACTGTCATTACTAACGACACACTCACACACAGTAGCAAGGTAAGACTGTAGATCCATTTTAGCTTAATCTTCAGTGTTTTTTTTTGGCTACATTTTTTGAGGGGGGTTGGATGAATGCTCACTTGCGTTATGTATACATTTCAAATGATGACAGTAATAGTGTCAAAGTATCTTCCTCTTCGATTTTTTGGTTAAATCATCCTTGAAAAATCCAGCATAAATGGGCTATTATCTTCCGCTGTAATATTATATACCGTGGACAAACTGTCCACTTGCATTCAGCAGTAGCCATAAAATCTTTGTTGATGGAATTTCAATATCTTTAAAACACCTATTCTACTACAAAGAACAAGCTAATTGCACCATTTGCTCACCCAGCAGACAGGGGGCCACTTTAAATGTCCCCTTGTTCTATAAAGAAGCACACATATATCTACTTGAATTGGAAACGTGACCAACTCAAGGGTAAGTTATCATATGTGAAGGTGGGCATTTGACCCTAGGATGAGCCTAAAAAATACACTTAGTGTAATTTGTTCATTCAAGGTATGGTCTGGTTTTGGTCAAAAGCAGTGGTTCAGGAAATTGATTCTGTTATTGATGGTGTATAAGCAAATATGCCATGCAGTGAACATGTGATGTACTTACCATGAGTAAATGAATACAGATAGATGTTATGGGGTGGCAGGTTGCTGGATCAAAGGATGTTATGGGGTGGCAGGTTGCTGGATTAAAGGTTGCTGGATCAAATTCATGAGCTGGCAAGGTAAAAATGTGTTGTTCTGCCCCTGATGTCGATTAAGGCAGCCCCCTGCACCTCTCTGAATCAGAGGGGTTGGGTTAAATGCGGAAGACACATTTCCGTTGAATGCATTCAGTTGTACAACTGCCTAGGTATCCGCCTTCCCTATCAGAAGCTCTGAAACTGTTGTTTGTATTAGTGTCGCTTTATGTTTTCAAAAGCTTGGTTATAATGAATATACACTGCTCAAAAAAATAAAGGGAACACTTAAACAACACAATGTAACTCCAAGTCAATCACACTTCTATGAAATCAAACTGTCCACTTAGGAAGCAACACGGATTGACAATAAATTTCACATGCTGTTGTGCAAATGGAATAGACAAAAGGTGGAAATTATAGGCAATTCGCAAGACACCCCCAAAAAAGGAGTGGTTCTGCAGGTGGTGACCACAGACCACTTCTCAGTTCCTATGCTTCCTGGCTGATGTTTGGTCACTTTTGAATGCTGGCGGTGCTCTCACTCTAGTGGTAGCATGAGACGGAGTCTACAACCCACACAAGTGGCTCAGGTAGTGCAGTTCATCCAGGATGGCACATCAATGCGAGCTGTGGCAAGAAGGTTTGCTGTGTCTGTCCCCGTAGTGTCCAGAGCATGTAGGCGCTACCAGGGGACAGGCCAGTACATCAGGAGACGTGGAGGAGGCCGTAGGAGGGCAACAACCCAGCAGCAGGACCGCTACCTCCGCCTTTGTGCAAGGAGGTGCACTGCCAGAGCCCTGCAAAATGACCTCCAGCAGGCCACAAATGTGCATGTGTCAGCATATGGTCTCACAAGGGGTCTGAGGATCTCATCTCGGTACCTAATGGCAGTCAGGCTACCTCTGGCGAGCACATGGAGGGCTGTGCGGCCCCACAAAGAAATGCCACCCCACACCATGACTGACGCACGGCCAAACCGGTCATGCTGGAGGATGTTGCAGGCAGCAGAACGTTCTCCACGGCGTCTTCAGACTCTGTCACGTCTGTCACATGTGCTCATGTGCTCAGTGTGAACCTGCTTTCATCTGTGAAGAGCACAGGGCGCCAGTGGCGAATTTGCCAATCTTGGTGTTCTTTGGCAAATGCCAAACGTCCTGCACGGTGTTGGGCTGTAAGCACAACCCCCACCTGTGGACGTCGGGCCCTCATACCACCCTCATGGAGTCTGTTTCTGACCGTTTGAGCAGACACATGCACATTTGTGGCCTGCTGGAGGTCATTTTGCAGGGCTCTGGCAGTGCACCTCCTTGCACAAAGGCGGAGGTAGCGGTCCTGCTGCTGGGTTGTTGCCCTCCTACGGCCTCCTCCACGTCTCCTGATGCACTGGCCTGTCTCCTGGTAGCGCCTCCATGCTCTGGACACTACGCTGACAGACACAGCAAACCTTCTTGCCACAGCTCGCATTGATGTGCCATCCTGGATGAACTGCACTACCTGAGCCACTTGTGTGGGTTGTAGACTCCGTCTCATGCTACCACTAGAGTGAGAGCACCGCCAGCATTCAAAAGTGACCAAAACATCAGCCAGGAAGCATAGGAACTGAGAAGTTGTCTGTGGTCACCACCTGCAGAATCACTCCTTTTTTGCGGGTGTCTTGCTAATTGCCTATATTTTCCACATTTTGTCTATTCCATTTGCACAACAGCATGTGAAATTTATTGTCAATCAGTGTTGCTTCCTAATTGGAAAGTTTGATTTCACAGAAGTGTGATTGACTTGGAGTTGCATTGTGTTGTTTAAGTGTTCCCTTAATTTTTTTGAGCAGTGTATTTAGAAGAGAAAACAAAAATGTGTTTGCAATATACATATAATTCATAAAATGTCCATGAAATTGCTTCAATAGTTACATCACAGCTCCTGAAATACTGAAATTGGACTGCAGACATAACAAAAAGTCTATGTTAACAATGCATGATTGGAACCAGTAATACCAATGCTGTATATTGTATGACATTGGTCTTTTAAACCAGAAAAACATCTTTATCAGGCCACTGGAGAGAATGGTATTACATGAATTTACAATAACACCCCCCAATTCTACTAGCACTGAAATTCACAGCTCTTACATTTGAAAGAGTACTATACAACCATAAGCAGCAAAAATATGCACCTAAACCTGTAAAACTCGAATGTTTATTGCAAGTGCAAATTGTATTAGGCTTGCCATAACTGAGATAGGCCCTTTCAAAAGCCCAGTCAATAGGGCTTATGCCTCAATATTGCCTTACATGACAAAGCAGTACCACAAGAAATAAGTGGAATGTCATGTAGATGGTAAATCTCAAACAGATTAGCGCTATACTTATAAACTGCTTAATACTTTCAACATTTCCCCTCAAACTACATAGAATCCTAGTATTTCTCATTGAGGCTTGTGAAAGAGAGAAAATATAATGTTAGCTCCATGGTTTATCCTTGGACAAAGATATAGTAAGGTATTGTACTCTATTTTTATTTGGAATATTATGTTTCTGAAAATATTTTTCACGTTCATAGCCCTTGGAGAATAAAAAAAAATGACATATTGATAATTATTTGCTCGTGAGTCCCTGAGTGTTCCCAAACTGTAAACTTGACATATTGTAAACATAATTTTGTCAAGAAAATACTCAATGGACTATTAAAATGAAAACATATAATTTTCACTACTTTAGTGTGTTCCCATTCACATTGGATTGGCAACATGGTTAATAAAGCCAGCATGCCTACAGAGGTTGGCCTTAGAAACATATTCATTCCTGTATTGTTGATGCAACTATTATGATCCACCATTGTGAGTTAGGGGTGAAGCAGTGAAGTGATAGTTTAGATTTTGAAATGACATGTCTCATGTGAGAACTGGAACAGTGTTGTAGAGAAAATGGGTAAAGGAGAAGAAAAATAGATTGGCTTCGACATAGATCTTAAACATAACAATCTCTTCTCAGTGAAATATGTATACGCAGGACTCCTGAGTATAGAGAAACCCCTCTAATGAGAATATGGTGTAATTGGTGTCACTCTAAGGCAGGATTGAGATTGTTTCTTAGTGTTCCTCTATTTGTGTGCTGTCATTTCAGAAATACGCCCTGTGAACTTTACCAGTCATTTATTATTTCATTTTACTCTCTAAACAAAAGCTGTGCCCTCTTTCTGCTCATCACGCAGGCAATACCAAGAAACAGTGGCTTGTCACGCAATGTAACAAAACCATTAAACGTGCAGCTTTAAAGGGAGACGAGATGCAATTAGCCAAAAAATGACTCTGATCTTGGTGACATTTGGGAGAAATTGTAACACAATATATGCGGCGGCTCTCTGATTGACAGCCTAATCCACGTTTGATGGGCGCCACGTTCACCAAGCGGAGCGGGTCGCCGGCAGATAACGAGTACAGCTGCACAACCCTGATATATCCGCCACGACTCGTCACCGGACAAATTCCTCCGGTTTAAACGATGATGAAAGTATCGACCATTAATGACAGGATCATCTTCCTGCCTGAAATAAATGCTCTAATCCCTTTTGCCAGGTCCATGGATTCCTAATATGAGTTATATAAACTGGGAGTAATAAATCTGTGTTGGCTCAGTTGTGTTTGGAGAATTGTACCAGACCTCTTTGGCCCTGCTTGAAAGGCAAGACAAGACCAGGACATCTTCGTTTAAGCTGTAACATCAAGTGAGTTATTGCTTTGGATAGATTAACTTTTGCTGCAATAAGAATTGCAAATGGGCAAAGAATAGGGGATGGAATTTTCCTGGTATTGTGGACTAAGAGACGTGCGTTTCAATACAGTCAGAGGCCAATGATTAATATCACATCACATAACCTATCAGGGGATAGGCCCTGGATTGGTTTATGTGAGTGACGGGGGACATCATACTCATTGCATTATAATGACATTAATCTTGGCCATAGGGAGATGAAAGAGATAGAGAGATCGTTTCAATTTTGGCCAGCAGAAATGTCTCGGATGAGCTGGTGTTAGTGAATCAGAAAGGAAATTGGAAATTACAGATTTAACTGTAGTCTCAGAAATTTGGCTGCATAGGATGGTAACATCGTAATATTGATTGTAGATTCATCATTGTGTTAAAACAGCTGTGTGTGGTAAAAGTCTGAATATGTGAGGCTTTTCATCATATTACATTAATATCCACATAATTTTGTCACGCCCTGATCTGTTTCACCTGTCCTTGTGATTGTCTCCACCCCCTCCAGGTGTCGCTGATTTTCCCCAGTGTATTTATCCCTCTGTTTCCTGTCTCTCTGTGCCAGTTCGTCTTGTATGTTTTTCCAAGTCAACCAGCATTTTTCCCGTTCTCCTGCTTTTTACTATTCTCCTTTTTCTAGTCCTCCCGGTTTTGACCCTTGCCTGTTTCTGGACTCTGTACCTGCCTGCCTGACCATTCTTCCTGCCATGACCTCGAGCCTGTCTGCCACTCTGTACCTCCTGGACTCTGATCTGGTTTTGACCTTTTTGCCTGTCCATGACCATTCTCTTGCCTACTCCTTTTGGATTAATAAACATTGTAAGACTCCAACCATCTGCCTGCTGTGTCTGCATCTGGGTCTCGCCTTGTGCCTGTATAGTACGAACTGGCCATGACAGACCCAGCTGACTTGGACCAGCTCTACCACGCTGTCTCCCTGCAGGGAGGGCTCTCCTGGGCGCTCTCCTGGGGTACGGCAGTTTGGGAGCAATAATCTGCCATTTGTGGTCATCTGGAGGAATTTATGGCAGAGGTGAGAAATGTATTTGAGTCTCCGGTATCTGGGAGAAAGGCGGCCAGTAAACTGCTTGACTTACGTCAGAACTCCCGTAGTGTGGCTGACTACGTGGTTGATTTTAACACGTTGGCCGCCGAGAGTGCCTGGAATCCGGAGTCTCTTTTCGATACTTTTCTGCATGGATTATCTGAGGATGTGAAGGATGAACTAGCTGCTCGGGAATTTCCGGTGGACCTCGATTCCCTTATTGCCCTAACCATCAAAATCAATGGATGCCTAAGGGAACGTAGGAGTGAGAGGACGTCTGGTCTCGGGCACACTCGTGCACCCGCTATGGCTCGTTCACCTTCGAGGGAATCCGGAAGTTTCCGAAGGCAGTTTTTCCGAGAGAATTCGAAGCCAGCCGAACCCTCTCGTGAATCTATGAGGGGTGAGTTGGATACTCCTGAGCCTATGCAGTTGGGAAGAGCTAGGTTATCAATTGGGGAACGCTCACAGAGGATGAACAGTAACTGTTGTCTCTACTGTGGAGGGGTAGGACATTTTATAGCTACCTGCCCTATTAGGAAACCTTTGTCTCTAGTGGGTACCAGCACTATGGTGAGTCAGACTGGGAGTTTCTTAATTCCCATCACCCACACACCCTTTTTTGTTCTTGTGCTGTGGGGAGACCAATCTAAGTCTCTCCGAGTGCTCATTGACTCTGGGGCTGATGAAAATCTTATGGATGCCACGATAGCTTCGGAGCTTAGTATTCCCACTCAGCCTCTCTCTGTGCCCATGGATACAAGGGCACTGGACGCCTGCTCTATAGGGGAAGTCACACACGGTTAAGATGGTGTTGGAAGAATGGAGTAACTGAATGGAAGGAGCAGAACAGCCATTCTTGGTCTGCACCGACCATAAAAATGTGGAATTTCTCCTTACAGCCAAGCGCCCCAACTCCAGGCAGGCCCGGTGGGCCCTCCTGTTCACCAGATTTAACTCCAGACAGGCCCGGTGGGCCCTCCTGTTCACCAGATTTAACTCCAGGCAGGCCCGGTGGGCCGTCCTGTTCACCAGATTTAACTTCACCATCTCCTACCGCCCAGGGTCAAAGAATGTGAAGCCTGATGCTCTTTCCCACCTATACAGTTCCTCTGCCACACCCTCGACCTCTGAAAACATTCTCGTAACCTCATGCCTTGCTGCCACTGTGGATTGGGGTACTGAGAACCTGGTTCACGAGGCGCAACGCTCCCAGCCTGGACCTGAAGGGGGCCCGGCTAACCGGCTGTTTGTCCCTAACCCAGTCCAGTCCCGGGTCCTGGAATGGGCTCATTCCTCCAGGCTGACCTTAAATCCAGGGTCCCGTCGTACACTAGCCTTCCTCCGACAATGTTTCTGGTGGCCCACAATGGTTCCTGACGTCTCTGCCTTAGTCGCCACATGCACAGTGTGTTCTCCTTTATTTAACCAGGTAAGCTAGTTGAGAACAAGATCTCATTTACAACTGCGACCAGGCCAAGATAATGCAAAGCAGTGCGACACAAGCAACAACACAGAGTTACACATGGAATAAACAAGCGTACAGTCAATAACACAATAGAAAAAAAAGTACGTCTCTATACAGTGTGTGCAAATGGAGTGAGGAGGTAAGGCAATAAATAGGCCATAGTAGCGGAGTATTTACAATTTAGCAAATTAACACTGGAGTGATAGATGAGCAGATGGTGATGTGCAAGTAGAAATGCTGGTGTGCAAAAGAGCAGAAAAGTTAATAAAAACAATGTGGAGATGAGGTAGGTAGATTGGGTGGGCTATTTACAAATGGGCTATGTACAGCTGCAGCGATCGGTTAGCTGCTCAGATAGATGATGTTTAAAGTTAGTGAGGGAAATATAAGTCTCCAGCTCCAGCGAATTTTTGCAATTCGTTCCAGTCAGTGGCAGCAGAGAACTGGAAGGAAAGGCGGCCAAAGGTAGGAATTGGCTTTGGGGATGACCAGTGAGAAATACCTGCTGGAGCGCGGGCTACGGGTGGGTCCTGCTGTGGTGACCAGTGAGCTGAGATAAGGTGGAGCTTTACCTAGCATAGACTTGTAGATGACCTGGAGCCAGTGGGTCTGGCGACAAATATATAGCGAGGGCCAGCCGACTAGAGCATACAGGTCGCAGTGGTGGGTGTTATAAGGGGCTTTGGTGACAAAACGGATGGCACTGTGATAGACTGCATCCAGTTTGCATCCAGTTTGCTGAGTAGAGTTTTGTAAGCTATTTTGTAAATGACATAGCCGAAGTCGAGGATCGGTAGGATAGCCAGTTTTACGAGGGTGTATGTTTGGCGGCGTGAGTGAAGGAGGCTTTGTTGCAAAATAGGAAGCCAATTCTAGATTTAATTTTGGATTGGAGATGTATTATATGAATCTGGAAGGTGAGTTTACAGTCTAGCCAGACACCTAGGTATTTGTAGTTGTCAGAACCGTCCAGAGTAGTGATGCTAGTCGAGGGGGGGGGGGGGGGGGGGGGGGTGCGGGCAGCGAACGGTTGAAAAGCATGCATTTGGTTTTACTAGCGTCTAAGAGCAGTTGGAGGCCACAGAAGGAGTGTTGTATGGCATTGAAGCTCGTTTGGAGGTGAGTTAACTACTCCGGGGTAGGCGGCAGTATTCGGAAGTTTGGATGACTGAGGTGCCCAAAGTAAACTGCCTGTTACTCAGGCCCAGAAGCTAGGATATACACGAGCCTGTCTGCCACTCTGATCTGGTTTTGACCTTTTGCCTGTCCACAACCACTCTCTTGCCGACTCTTTTTGGATTAATAAACATTGTAAGACTCCAACCATCTGCCTCCTGTGTCTGCATCTGGGTCTCGCCTGATAAATTAGAAAATATAGCCTACAGTCCACCTTGTCCAAGTGTCCCTACCCCATGTATAGCGCGGTTCGTTCTGCGTTGTGTAATTTAATGAGGACACTGCCACAACTGGAGGTCTGCTTGTTGGCTTTTTATTTGCCCTGCACACGAAGAGACAACGCACAATATGTTAACCCTTGGCGCAGTCACAGCTCTCAGGCACCTGCGTGAGCACATGGAAACTCACTCAAACACTGTCCCAAGTACCCACAAGTTACATTAGGTACCCTAGCTTGTGAGGTCGGTAAAACTTGTTAACATAAATATTTATATTGTACATATTTTAACAAAACGTATGGTTGCATAACAGCACATTGTGTAACATTACCACGGTTTTATATTGAAAATAGCAGAGCCAAGGACAACATAGTGGGGCAAAAATGTATTTAGTCAGCCACCAATTGTGCAAGTTCTCCCACTTAAAAAGATGAGAGAGGCCTGTAATTTTCATCATAGGTACACTTCAACTATGACAGACAAAATGAGAAAACAAAATCCTGAAAATCACATTCTAGGATTTTTAATTTATTTATTTGCAAATTATGGTGGAAAATAAGCATTTGGTCACCTACAAACAAGCAAGATTTCTGGCTCTCACAGACCTGTAACTTCTTCTTTAAGAGGCTCCTCTGTCCTCCACTCATTACCTGTATTAATGGCACCTGTTTGAACTTGTTATCAGTATAAAAGACACCTGTCCACAACCTCAAACAGTCACACTCCAAACTCCACTATGGCCAAGACCAAAGAGCTGCCAAAGGACACCAGAAACAAAATTGTAGACCTGCACCAGGCTGGGAAGACTGAATCTGTAACGGTCCTGACCTGTTTTATGTTGTTTTTGTATGTGTTTATGGTCAGGGCGTGTGTTTTGGGTGGGCAGTCTATGTTTTCTGTTTCTATGTTGGTTTTGGGTTGCCTGGTATGGCTCTTAATTAGAGGCAGGTGGTTTGCGTTTTCCTCTAATTAAGAGTCATATTTAGGTAGGGTGTTCTCACTGTTTGTTTGTGGGTGATTGTCTTCCGTATCTGTGTTATGTTTTGCACCATACGGGACTGTTCGGTTGTTCGTTCGTTTATTTTGATGTAGTCTGTTTCCTGTCCGTAAGTTTTACGTTTAGTTATGTAAGTTTATGTTCAGGTTTCGTCTACGTCGTTTTCTTGTTTTGTATTTTTGAAAGTGTTTTGTTTTTCGTGTTGCCATCGTCGTTACAAATAAAAAGATGGCTTATTTCCCTAATGCTGCATTTTGGTCTGATGATCCTTCTCTCCTCTCCTCATCCGAGGAAGAGGAGAACGACAGCCCTGACAGAATCACCCACCACGCTAGGACCAAGCAGCAAGGGAAAACTCAACGGAGTAAGGAACAGGGCAACAAGGACTCCTGGACTTGGGAGGAAATATTGGACGGGAGAGGTCCATGGGCACAGCCGGGAGAATATCGCCGTCCCAAAGCTGAGCTGGAGGCACTGAGGAGAGTAGAGGCTACCGGAGAGAGGAACCGGAGTTATGAGGGAACGCGTCTGGCACGGAAGCCCAAAAAGCCCGTAAGTAACACCCAAAAATTTCTTGGGGGGGGGCTAAGAGGTAGTGGGCCAAGGGCAGGTAGGAGACCTGCGCCCACTTCCCAGGCTTACCGTGGAGAGCGGGAGTACGGGCAGGCGCCGTGTTACGCAGTAGAGCGCACGGTGTCTCCTGTACGAGTGCATAGCCCAGTGCGGGTTATTCCACCTCCCCGCACTGGCAGGGCTAGATTGGGTATTGAGCCAGGTGTCATGAGGCCGGCTCAACGCGTCTGGTCTCCAGTGCGTCTCCTCGGGCCGGCATACATGGCACCTGCCTTACGCATGGTTTCCCCGGTTCGCCTACATAGGCCGGTGCGGGTTATTCCACCTCCCCGCACTGGTCGGGCAACCGGGAGTATTCAACCAGGTAAGGTTGGGCAGGCTCAATGCTCAAGAGTGCCAGTACGCCTCCACGGTCCGGTATTTCCGGCGCCACCTCCCCGCCCCAGCCTAGTACCTACAGTGCCTACACTACGCACTAGGCTACCAGTGCGTCTCCTGAGCCCAGTTCCTCCTCCACGCACTCTCTCTGTAGTGCGTGTATCCAGTTCGGTGCCTCCAGTTCCGGCACCACGCACTAAGCCTCCTGTGCGTCTCCAGAGCCCTGTACACACTGTATCTTCTCCCCCTACTAATCCTGATGTACTTGTCCTCAGCCCGGTGTCACCAGTGCCGGTACCTCGCATCAGTTATAGAGTGGGCTTTGAGAGTACAGTGTGCCCTGTCCCTGCTCCCCGCACTAGTAGGAAGGTGCTTATCCTTAGCCCGGTGCTTCCAGTTCCGGCACCACGCACCAGGTCTACAGTGCGCCGTATCCGGCCAGAGCCATCCGTCTCACCAGCGCCATCTGAGCCATCCATCTCCCCAGCGCCATCTGAGCCATCCGTCTCCCCAGCGCCATCTGAGCCATCCGTCTCCCCAGCGCCGTCTGAGCCATCCGTCTGCAATGAGCCTGCAAAGCCGCCCGTCTGCCATGAGCCTGCTAAGCCGCCCGTCTGCCATGAGCCTACAGAGCCGTCTGCCAGACAGGAGCCGCTAGAGCCGCCCGCCAGACAGGAGCCGCTAGAGCCGCCCGCCAGACAGGATCTGCCAGAGCCGCCAACCAGACAGGATCTGCCAGAGCCGCCAACCAGACAGGATCTGCCAGTGCCGCCAACCAGACAGGATCTGCCAGAGCCGCCAACCAGACAGGATCTGCCAGAGCCGCCAGCGAGCCATGAGCAGCCAGAGCCGTCAGAGAGCCATGAGCGTCGAGAGCCGTCAGCCTGCCATGAGCGTCGAGAGCCGTCAGCCTGCCATGAGCGTCGAGAGCCGTCAGCCTGCCATGAGCGTCGAGAGCCGTCAGCCTGCCATGAGCGTCGAGAGCCGTCAGCCAGCCATGAGCGTCGAGAGCCGTCAGCCAGCCATGAGCGTCGAGAGCCGTCAGCCAGCCATGAGCGTCGAGAGCCGTACAGTCAGGATCTGCCTGAGTATATCAGCCGGGACCTGCCCCTTATCCCGGTGCTGCCCCTTGTACCGGTGCTGCCCCTTGTCCCGGTGCTGCCCCTTGTCCCGGTGCTGCCCCTTGTCCCGGTGCTGCCCCTTATCCCGGTGCTGGTCCTTATCCCGGTGCTGCCCCTTGTCCCGGTGCTACCCCTTGTCCCGGTGCTACCCCTTGTCCCGGTGCTACCCCTTGTCCCGGTGCTACCCCTTGTCCCGGTGCTGCCCCTTGTCCCGGTGCTGCCCCTTGTCCCGGTGCTGCCCCTTGTCCCGGTGCTGCCCCTTCTCCCGGTGCTGGCCGTTCATTTAGGGGATGTTAGTTTTAGGGTGGTCATTGGGAGGGGAAGACAGAAGCGGGGAGTGACTATGGTGGTGTGGGGACAGCGTCCAGAGCCGGAGCCACCACCGTGGTCAACTGCCCACCCAGACCCTCCCCTGGACTTTGTGCTGGTGCGCCCGGCATTCGCACCTTGAGGGGGGGGTTCTGTAACGGTCCTGACCTGTTTTATGTTGTTTTTGTATGTGTTTATGGTCAGGGCGTGTGTTTTGGGTGGGCAGTCTATGTTTTCTGTTTCTATGTTGGTTTTGGGTTGCCTGGTATGGCTCTTAATTAGAGGCAGGTGGTTTGCGTTTTCCTCTAATTAAGAGTCATATTTAGGTAGGGTGTTCTCACTGTTTGTTTGTGGGTGATTGTCTTCCGTATCTGTGTTATGTTTTGCACCATACGGGACTGTTCGGTTGTTCGTTCGTTTATTTTGATGTAGTCTGTTTCCTGTCCGTAAGTTTTACGTTTAGTTATGTAAGTTTATGTTCAGGTTTCGTCTACGTCGTTTTCTTGTTTTGTATTTTTGAAAGTGTTTTGTTTTTCGTGTTGCCATCGTCGTTACAAATAAAAAGATGGCTTATTTCCCTAATGCTGCATTTTGGTCTGATGATCCTTCTCTCCTCTCCTCATCCGAGGAAGAGGAGAACGACAGCCCTGACAGAATCTGCAATAGGTAAGCAGCTTGGTTTGAAGAAATCAACTGTGGGAGCAATTATTAGGAAATGGAAGACATACAAGACCACTGATAATCTCCCTCGATCTGGGGCTCCACGCAAGATCTCACCCCGTGGGGTCAAAATTATCACAAGAACGGTGAGCAAAAATCCCAGAACCACACGGGGGGACCTAGTGAATGACCTGCAGAGAGCTGGGACCAAAGTAACAAAGCCTACCATCAGTAACACACTACGCCGCCAGGGACTCAAATCCTGCAGTGCAACCGTGTCCCCCTGCTTAAGCCAGTACATGTTCAGGCCCGTCTGAAGTTTGCTAGAGAGCATTTGGATGATCCAGAAGAAGATTGGGAGAATGTCATATGGTCAGATGAAACCAAAATATAACTTTTTGGTAAAAACTCAACTCGTCGTGTTTGGAGGACAAAGAATGCTGAGTTGCATCCAAAGAACACCATACCTACTGTGAAGCATGGGGTTGGAAACATCATGCTTTGGGGCTGTTTTTCTGCAAAGGGACCAGGACGACTGATCCGTGTAAAGGAAAGAATGAATGGGGCCATGTATCGTGAGATTTTGAGTGAAAACCTCCTTCCATCAGCAAGGGCATTGAAGATGAAACGTGGCTGGGTCTTTCAGCATGACAGTGATCCCAAACACACCGCCCGGGCAACGAAGGAGTGGCTTTGTAAGAAGCATTTCAAGGTCTCCAGATCTCAACCCCATAGAAAATCTTTGGAGGGAGTTGAAAGTCCGTGTTGCCCAGCAACAGCCCCAAAACATCACTGCTCTAGAGGAGATCTGCATGGAGGAATGGGCCAAAATACCAGCAACAGTGTGTGAAAACCTTGTGAAGACTTACCGAAAACGTTTGACCTCTGTCATTGCCAACAAAGTGTATTTAACAAAGTATTGAGAAAAACTTTTGTTATTGACCAAATACTTATTTTCCACCATAATTTGCAAATAAATTCATTAAAAATCCTACAATGTGATTTTCTGGATTTTTTTTCTCATTTTGTCTGTCATAGTTGAAGTGTACCTATGATGAAAATTACAGGCCTCTCATCTTTTTAAGTGGGAGAACTTTCACAATTGGTGGCTGACTAAATACTTTTTTTGCCCCACTGTACCTCGCTAGCTGAAGGTCAGGCAAGAGAGAACAATGGGAGGGTTAGGTAACACAGATACCCCACGATGGATCAAACCAAAATATACTAAACTTTTACAATCAAGTGCATTTACAATATAGATATGAAAAAGTGTTTGCACACAAAAAATAGCATTAGCTATTCAGCTGTAATTAAATTAAAAACACACTGAATTATTATTATTATCAAATTATTAACATTCCCTCTTGACCTGGCCTATTTGAGCTGGTCCTTGTGTGCAACTTGGTGCATAATCCAGGGGAACAACATCACACTGCTACATTCACCCCCATTGTTTTACACTAGATTATAGGAACAAAACAAAACACATTACCTCGAAGGTAACATAGCAAAGAAAGAAAAAAAAATATCACAACCACAGGGCGACATAGTAACCCAGTGTAGTCCCTTAATTCTAGACCCACAAATGGTCGACCAGTTGAAAAGCTATCCCTTATTCAATCGTATACGAAAAATGCCATGTACATTTAATGCTGATGGACTACACACAAAGTTACATGAACTGTCCAATATTATAGACAAACCCACATTATATAGACATACCCACATTACTACATATATATATAAAAAAAGAAAAGGTAGTCAATATCCTTCCGTCATACAGCTCCTTGTGTGTAAGCACATGTAATGGGCTCTGTCTCATGGACATCAATTTCTCAAGGTGCTGCACATGTGAAACGGCCCTCACTGTGAAACCGTCATCCCATCGGCGGTGGGCATGGAGGACAGCAGACACATCTTCACAGGAAACCTTCCCACTGACATCATTTTCAGCTCTGCTCAACTCACTCTCAGGAGCCATAGACGTTCCACAGCCGGCCTCGGGCTGCTCACAGGAGAAGCGGAACATGTCTTGATCATCATCCACTTGAAGACCCCTGGCTTCCTCCAGCAGGACATCATATGGCATTCGTGTCAGTCGGTGAAAAACTTTGGAGCGGACAAATAGCTCTCTGCTCAAGCATCAGCAACAACATTCTTGGGCCCTGGATATCAAAATCAAAGGGTGCCAGTTTTGCAACTCATCTCTGCTCACATGCATCAAGTCTCGGCTTTGTAAGAATATACTTGAGTGGATTGTTGTCGGTCCACACTTATGCCCTCGCAGCCAATGGCTGAATTTATCATGAATGGCCTATTTCATGGCTAGAAATTCCAGTCGGTGAGCAGGATACTTGGATTGTGCATGATTAAGAGATTTACTAGCAAAGCTATAGACATGGCTATGGCCGTCCCATCTTGCACTTGGGATAGTACAGCTCCCAAACCACTAGTAGACGCATAAGCATAAATTAAAATTGGATGAGAAAAATCTGGATGAGCCAGCAGTGCCTGGTCAACTAGTGCTGCTTTCAAAGCTTCAAAAGCTAGTTGACATTCGGCAGACCAGTCTGCAACAGTGAGCTTGTGAGAGGGACCAGGCCTCTTTCTACCCTTGCCTCTCCGAGGCTTCTTCTGACCTGTAGTTAGCTGAAACAATGGCCAAACAATTCTCAATGTAGTGTTGATAGTATACTACCATACCAAGGAAAGAACGGATTTTGCTAGGAGACGGAGTGACACCATCAGCTTCCATCATCTCACTCTCAGTCACATTAAAAATGGTTTGAACCTTAGCAGGGTCAGTCACCCTCCTGAGAAATGATGTGGCCCAAAAACTTAACAGACCTCCCCAAAAATGTGCACTTAGACGGAGACAGTTTAAGATAGTTTTTCAGCGGTTGCAGGAGCACAATCTCAAGTCTCTGCAGACTCTCTTCCTCTGTCTTAGCAAAAACCATCAGATCTTACAAATAGCGAAGGAGACCTAGAATGTTTTGGTCACCAAAGATGGTGAGTATCATTCTCATAAAAGTAGCTTGGCTGTTGCAAAGGCCCTGAGGTGAACAATTGTACTCGTGCAGACCTAAAGGAGAGGAAAAGGCAGTGTATTTCTTATCCTCTTCATGCAGTGGCACGTTGTAGTACCCAGACATCAAATCTATTGTGATGAAGAAGGCATTACCTCCCAGTGCAGCCAGTACATCAGCCTGATGAGGCAGGGGATGAGCATCCTTTACTGTGCGGTCATTTAACCACCTAAAGTCAGTACATAGGCGCAAGTCCCCATTCTTTTTCCATACCAGCATCAATGGTGAGGCATACTCGCTGCTGGATTTTATGACGATTTCCTTTTCCTCCAGATCATCCAGTGTTTACCTGAGTTTTTGGTAATGAGCTGGAGAAAGGAATCATCATCGGAATGGGCGGTCATCAGTCAGCCGTTTGCGATGGCAGAACTTTTTTGCCTCGCCACAATCTAGACTATGTCTAGAGAACACTGTGTCATACCTCTCAATTAAACTGACAAGTTTATCTTTGCAGAACTGTGAAACTGGACACTCCTCAACAGACAGGCCTTGAAGTCCAACATTGCTCAGTGTACTGTTGCCATTAACTACACTGCCACCAACTGAACTCTTAGCTGTCAGACTGCCATGTGAGCTGTCACATTGTACTTTTTCCACATTCTGGTAAGCTGCTTGCTGTTTGACATCATCAAAATCCTCCAATGCAATGCAAGGGTACACATCCGCCACTTTAGCATTTCGTCTCAGGGTAACTGGTGAAGTTGTTGGATTCACAATCTTCACAGGGAGCCATCCATCCCCCCACAGAGGCATAACTACTCTCCCTACTAATATGTGTCGATTCACACAACGAGACATCCTGTCTCGACAACAACGGAACTGCCCACAGAGAGTTTTGTCTTTGGGGGTAGGCGGCCCCACACCAGATGCAACTCATGGGATGGAGCATTACTGCTCTCTTCAACTTAGCTGTGCCCACTTGATCTGGGATGGAGTCTCCTCTCCATCTTTCCAGATTTGATAGGAGACGCAGGAAGTGGCTGTCATCACACTGGCTAGAAGAACCTGGTGTACCCACCACCCGCCAGTAGCTGTCATTTGATTTGAACTGTCTATTCAGAGACTTCAACACGTTAGTGCCCACAATGAGTTCATCAACCTGCCCATCTAGAATAAGCACTGGGACTAAATAAAGCTGAATTTTTAAGTCACACATGCCCACTGGGCTAGTTTGCGTCCCACCACAACAAACCAGGATGATGTCTAAAGGAGCTAGAAAGTTCCCCTTTACCACTACTGCCTCCCTCAACCAAGGTACAATATCTGTGTGTAGTAGCCATGGACCCACTATCTAACATCACCTTCAGCTCAAATTTATCCTGTACTAGCACGGTGGTGTAAAACAAACTGTCATTCTGAGTAATTCTCATTGTGTTCTGAAAAATTACTGTGTTGTTCTTGGGTAGTGACTCACAAAAATAAGAATAAACAGATTGGATATCATCGTAAGTGGAGGAAAAAGTAGACTGCCTCACATTGCCCTCCTCAGAATGGAGGCTTTCTAGTTTTCCTGAGACCTGCCGGTCTGTCCACATCCAGGGCTCTGTCGCTGCCCAGTCTCACTACAGTCAAAGCTCATGTGACCAGGAGAGAAGCACTTAAAACACAGCTGGTGCATCTGACAGTGAGCTTTGGTCCAGTGATTAGTGCTTCCACAGACAGCACACTCAAGCTGACGTTTGGGGAACTGTTTATGGGGCCCCCTGTTCACAGATGGAGTATTGCTGACAAGTGCCTTCTCTAACATACACAAAACATTCTCTAAGGTCCCACCCTCAGATACAGATGGGGCCTGTTCTGGTTCACGGCCACATCGAGAAAAAGATGACACATTAGGTCTGCTCACAGGATCCACTTCCTCCTGGGGGAGTCAAAGACGGCAGCCACCTGCTGTGAAAGTTGTGTTCTACATGCTTCACACTCTCTTAAAAGTTTGTCCAAACAATCCTGTACCTCACTGGCTGTCCAGTCACGTCACGTTTGCTTTTGAACACTTGGGCCAACTCTTTATCAGGACAGCTGCGGCACTGATTGGGCAAGGTCCTACCTTCACTTACAAGGTACTGCTCAGCTGCCTATGCAGCTTTGTTAAGCCTAATCCAGAAATCTAGTGGACCCTCATTAGCATATGGTTTGATTGAATAGAAATCATCTAATGGCATACCTGAGCAGACAGTATCCCCAAAGTGTTACTTGAGAACACTGAACACTGCCTCAACATCTGTGACTTTGGTCACATCCCGTGCCCTCCCCATGAGCCTCGGAAACTAAAACAGGAAGCTCCCACGCTCAGGTCTGTCCAACGCTGGTCCGACCTATCGGATTCCACGCTTCAAAATTCCACGCTTTAAAATACTTAAAAAATCTGAAATATTGGCTGGATTCACAAGATGTTTGTCTTTAATTTGCTGTACACCATGTATTTTTCAGAAATGTTTTATGATGAGTATTTAGGTATTTGACGTTGGTGTCTGTAATTATTATGGCTGCTTTCGGTGCAATTTCTGATTGTAGCTGCAATGTAAACTATGATTTATACCTGAAATATGCACATTTTTCGAACAAAACATAGATTTATTGAATAACATGTTATAAGACTGTCATCTGATGAAGTTGTTTGTTGGTTAGTTTGGTTGGTTCTTGGTTAGTTAGGTTGGCTTTGTGCATGCTACCTGTGCTGTGAAAAATGTCTGTCCTTTTTTGTATTTGGTGGTGAGCTAACATAAATATACGTGCTGTTTTCGCTGTAAAACATTTTAAAAATCGGACATGTTGGCTGGATTCACAAGATGTGTACCTTTCATTTGCTGTATTGGACTTGTTAATGTGTGAAAGTTAAATATTTCAAAAAATATATATTTTGAATTTCGCGCTCTGCCTTTTCAGTGGAATGTGGGAGGAGTTCCGCTGGCGGAACGCCAGAGCCAGACAGGATAAACAGTGTAGCTATTCCCTCCGCAAGGCAATCAAACAAGCTAAGCGTCAGTACAGAGACAAAGTAGAGTCGCAATTCAACGGCTCAGACACGAGAGGTATGTGGCAGGGTCTACAGTCAATCACGGACTACAAAAGAAAAATCAACCCCGTCGCGGATCATGATGCCTTGCTCCCACACAGACTAAACAACATTTTTGCTAGCTATGAGGACAATACAGTTCCACTGACACGGCCCGCTACCAAAACCTGCGGGCTCTCCTTCACTGTAGCCAACGTGAGTAAAACATTTAAATGTGTTAACCCTCGCAAGGCTGCAGGCCCAGACGGCATGCCCAGACGGCATCCCCAGCCTCGTCCTCAGAGCATGCGCAGACCAGCTGGCTGGTGTGTTTACAGACATATTCAATCAATCCTTATCCCTGTCTGCTGTCCCCACATGCTTCAAGAGGGCCACCATTGTTCCTGTTCCCAAGAAAGCTAAGGTAACTGAGCTAAATGACTACCGCCCTGTAGCACTCACTTCCGTCATCATGAAGTGCTTTGAGAGACTAGTCAACGACCATATCACCTCCACCCTATCTGACACGCTAGACCCACTCCAATTTGCTTACCACCCCAATAGGTCCACAGACGACGCAATCGCCATCACACTGCACCCTGCCCTAACCCATCTGGACAAGAGGAATACATATGTAAGAAAGCTGTTCATCGACTACAGCTCAGCATTTAACACAATAGTACCCTCCAAACTCGTCCTTAAGCTCGAGACCCTGGGTCTCGACCCCGCCCTGTGCAACTTGGTCCTGGATTTCCTGACGGGCCGCCCCCAGGTGGTGAGGGTAGGTAACAACATCTCCTCCCCGCTGATCCTCAACACTGGGTCCCCACAAGGGTGCGTTCTCAGCCCTCTCCTGTACTCCCTGTTCACCCACGACTGCGTGGCCATGCACGCCTCCAACTCAATCATCAAGTTTGCAGACGACACTACAGTGGTAGGCTTGATTACCAACAACGACGAGACGGCCTACAGGGAGGAGGTGAGGGCCCTCGGAGTGTGGTGTCAGGAAAATAACCTCACACTCAACGTCAACAAAACAAGGAGATGATGGTGGACTTCAGGAAACAGCAGAGGGAGCAGCCCCCTATGTACATTGACGGGACAGTAGTGGAGAGGGTGGAGAGTTTTAAGTTCCTCGGCGTACACATCACGGACAAACTGAAATGGTCCACCCACACAGACAGCGTTGTGAAGAAGGCGCAGCAGCGCCTCTTCAACCTCAGGAGGCTGAAGAAATTCGGCTTGTCACCAAAAACACTCAAACCTTTACAGATGCACAATCGAGAGCATCCTGTCGGGCTGTATCACTGCCTGGTACGGCAGCTGCTCCGCCCATAACCGGAAGGCTCTCCAGAGGGTAGTGAGGTCTGCACAACGCATCACCGGGTGCAAACTACCTGCCCTCCAGGACACCTACACCACCCGATGTCACAGGAAGGCCAAAAAGATCATCAAGGACAACAACCACCCGAGCCACTACCTGTTCACCCCGTTATCATCCAGAAGGCGAGGTCTGTACAGGTGCATCAAAGCGGGGACCGAGAGACTGAAAAACAGCTTCTATCTCAAGGTCATCAGACTGTTAAACAGCCATCACTAACATTGAGTGTCTGCTGCCAACATACTGACTCATCTCCAGCCACTTTAATAATGGAAAAATGTATGTAATCAATTTATCACTAGCCACTTTATATTATATAATGTTTACTTACCCTACATTACTCATCTCATATGCATATACTGTACGCTATACCATCTACTGCATCTTGCCATCTTGATGTAATTAAATGTATCACTAGCCACATTAAACAATGCCACGTTATGTAATGTTCTCATACCCTACATTACTCATCTCATATGTATATACTGTACGCTATACCATCTACTGCATCTTGATGTAATGTATCACTAGCCACTTTAAACAATGCCACTTCATATAATGTTTTCATACCTTACATTACTCATCTCATATGTATATACTGTACGCTATACCATCTACTGCATCTTGCCTATGCCGTTCGGCCATCACTCATTTATATTTTTATCTACAAATTCGTATTCATTCCTTTACACTTGTGTGTATAAGGTAGTTGTTGTGAAATTGTTAGGTTATATTACTTGTTATATATTACTGCATGGTCGGAACTAGAAGCACAAGCATTTCGCTACACTTGCATTAACACCTGCTAACCATGTGTATGTGACAAATACATTTGATTTGACATCACCTCCCCAACATTCTCAGACCCAGTGTAACCCCTCTTCTCTAGGTAGACTCCCATTAGCTCCTCCCACTCCAGGACAGAGTACTTATCTGAGCCATCAACCCTACAGAAAGGTGGAACACTAACATCTGACTTCACAAACAGATTCAGCTTAGTTGCATCAATAAAAGTTAACCCACATTGATCAGACAGGGGAAACTGCTGGGGTTAGTGAGGGGGATGGGCAGGAGAAAGACTTGAAAGCCCCAGGCTGCAGTGAACTTGCTCTGATAGATTCTCCTATCTCTGACCCAATCTGCTTAATAAGGTCACTGAGCTGACTCGGAGGTGTCCCATTATTACTGAGGACTGGGCATGATGGTACATCAAAAGACAGAGGTGGGATTCCCTGGTCAGGTGGAAAAAACTGCCTACCCCTCCCAGTGCTTGTAAACTCAGGACTAGCAAACACTCTACTCCCAGGAGCAAACTGTACAATTGGTGTAAATGCAAGGACACCCCTCCCTCTACCCACAATCCCCAGCATAACTCATTTTATGGACTTGAGAGTCTTCCATGGCTCAATAGAGCACTAAAATACAATGTCATTCACTGCATTTAAATACAAAAATATTGCAGTTAACTTCTTGCAACTATAGGGGGTGCTGTTTCGCATTAGCATAATTTGCTCTACAGATTAAACTGCCTAGTACTCAATTCTTGCTCGTACAATATGCATATTATTGTTATTATTGGATAGAAAACACTCTCTAGTTTCTATAGCCATTGGAATTTTGTCTCTGAGTGAAACAGAACTCAACCTACAGCACTTTTCATGATAGGGAGTCAGATTTCAAACATTTTGGCCACTGATCTGGAGTCAGTTTAAAGCTCACTGTAAATGCTATGGAGAAACAGACACTGCTTACGTCTTCCCCTGGGTGCCAGTACGTGATGACGCTTTGAATGGAGTCGATTGCGCAATCAGTGCCTCCATAAATCACAAAATACCGGAAGTAGCGTTCTTTTGGACTCTGCGCTCAACGCAAGAAGGATATCTGACTGGCCTTTTTCCAAGCCTTGGTTTAGCCAGTAATATAGCGTCGGTCATGTTTTTACTCGTTATAGGTGTTAGAAACATCATAAGGTAGTTAATTTAAACCGTTTTATAGCAATTTATATCCGTTTAGTGCGATTTTGAGGCATTTCTATGTGACGCTCTTTGAAGAGCCGGGTACGTTTCGGGGTCCCGGTCGAACGTTAGTGGGCATTTCGACGGACAGAGGGCATCTTTCGACCAAAAGAAGATTAGACCCAAGAAAGGATACATTGCTCAAGAATCTGATGGAAGATCGCCTCATAGTAAGAAATATTTAAGATGATAAATCGTTGTTCTGTCGAAAAATTTTAAACGCATATTCCGCCATTTTGTTTGGCATAGCTTCGCTTGGCGAACCCTGTATTGCACAGTAAGGATAATTTTAGAAATGTAATTCAGCGATTGCATTAAGAACTAATTTGTCTTTCGATAGCTGTCCAACTTATATTTTTTTTGTCAAGTTTATGAATAGATATCCATGAGACAAGATCACTGTGAAAGATGGCGACCGACATTTTCAGGCTAGTTTTGCTAGTATTGTCATTGTATAACCACGTTTTTTTATGGCTAAATATGCACATTTTCGAACAAACTCTATATGTATGTTGTAATATGATGTTACAGGAGTGTCATCTGAAGAATTCTGAGAAGGTTAGTGAAAAAATCAATATATTTTGGCGATGATAACGATATCGCTCTCTTTGGCTTGAATCAATGGTCGGGTAACGTTTGCATATGTGGTATGCTAATATAACGATTTATTGTGTTTTCGCCGTAAAACACTTAGAAAATCTGAAATGTTGTCTGAATTCACAAGATCTGTGTCTTTCCATTGCTATGTGCTGTGTATTTTTAAGAAATGTTTTATGATGAGTAAATTGGTAATACAAGTTGCTCTCTGTAGTAATTCTAGTCGCTTTGGTGAGATTTGTGATGGTGGCTGCAATGGCAAACTATGATTTATACCTGAAATATGCAAATTTTTCTAACAAAACCTATCCTATACCATAAATATGTTATCAGACTGTCATCCGATGAGGTTTTTTCTTGGTTAGTGGCTATCAATATCTAAGTTTAGCCGAATTGGTGATAGCTACTGGTGGAGAGAGACGTGTTTAGCTAATAGCTAACGTGTTTAGCTAATAGATTTACATATTTTGTCTTCCCTGTAAAACATTTTAAAAATCTGAAATGGTGGCTTTATTCACAGGATCTGTATCTTTCATTAGGTGTCTTGGACTTGTGATTTAATGATATTTAGATGCTACTATTTAATTGTGACGCTATGCTAGCGATGCTACTCAGTGTGGGGGGGTAGTGGGGGGTGCTCCCGGGCCCGGGGTAGAGGCTTGTGAAAGGTTAACAAATTCCTCCAAAACACAAATAAACACAAATACCCTTATCTAGTGAATATGCTACATTCACATTCACTATTTACAGTATTTACAACATTTACACTTAAACAATCAACAAGTGCACATGCGCAGATCGCGCATCTCATCCACATGCACAGCTCCGGTGGTCGACTTGAGTTGACCAGTCGGCAGGTCGTGGCACCAGTTTGTAGCGCGGTTCGTTCTGCGTTGTGTAATTTAACGAGGACACTGCCACAACTGGAGGTCTGCTTGTTGGCTTTTTATTTGCCCTGCACACGAAGAGACAACGCACAATATGTTAGCCCTTTGGTGCAGTCACAGCTCTCAGGCACCTCGCTAGCTGAAGGTCAGGCAAGAGAGAACCCCAAAATAGCTCTGTAAAACTTGGTAACATAAATATTTATATTGTACATATTGTAACAAAACAGATTGCTGCATAACAGCACATTGTGTAACATTACCACGGTTTTATATTGAAAATAGCAGAGCCAAGGACAACATAGTGGGGCAAAAAAGTATTTAGTCAGCCACCAATTGTGCAACTGTACCTCGCTAGCTGAAGGTCAGGCAAGAGAGAACAATGGGAGTGTTCGGTAACACAGATACCCCACGATGGATCAAACCAAAATATACTAAACTTTTACAATCAAGTGCATTTACAATATAGATATGAAAAAGTGTTTGCACACAAAAAATAGCATTAGCTATTCAGCTGTAATTAAATTAAAAACACACTGAATTGTTATTATTATCAAATAATTAACATCCCCTCTTGACCTGGCCTATTTGAGCTGGTCCTTGTGTGCAACTTGGTGCATAATCCAGGGGAACAACATCACACTGCTACACATGCATCTCTCCCTAAACGTAATACTGTGCAATGCTTTCCCAGGAAAAATTGCATACAGTCAGTTTCACGTGGCTAATCTCCTCAGGCCTTCAACTTTTCCTTATATATAATCCACATACTCTTCTTCGCATGTCAATTAACATGGCTGTAATAATTTGCATTGAGGTATTGAGTTCCTGAGGTTTTGTTTCAGTTAAATATAGAGAGGTGCACACATGATAATAGTAAACTCTCCAATGCCACTAGAGGTAGTGGAACACCAGCAATCGGCCTGTTGTTGGCTCATTATTATGTCACCATTCAGCCTTTTTACAGTCCCTCCCATTTGGTATGCATCGAAATGCATTAATTTAGCCATGGATTCAGCTTGAAAAGGACACAGCGTTATTTCAATCATTACTTTTATCATACAAGGTTCACTGCAACATGCTGTATGCAACATCCACATATGTACACACAGAGGAAGTCTAAAGAAAAAAGACTATAGTCTGGTCATGAGAATTGTATGGAAACATCACAGGGAGAGGGAAGACTTTTGACGGTCCCTGGCTCTTTTTGTATTAGAACAAAAATGCCCGCCACACAAAAGGAGGGACGAATCTCGTAATTCACCTCCCCACACGAGATGATTGTAGCTCTTTTTGAGGGAGGGGGGGGCTGCTGGAAAGTGATGATTTAGGATAGTGGAAAGCAGAAAGTGATGATTAGGGTGGTGGAAAGCAGAAAGTGATGATTAGGATAGTGGAAAGCAGAAAGTGATGATTAGGATAGTGGAAAGCAGAAAGTGATGATTAGGGTGGTGGAAAGCAGAAACTGATGATTAGGGTGGTGGAAAGCAGAAAGTGATGATTTAGGGTTGTCACGTTCCTGACCTGTTTTCTGTTGTTTTGTATGTGTGTGATGGTCAGGGCGTGAGTTTTGGGTGGGCAGTCTATGTTTTCTGTTTCTATGTTTGTTTTGGGTTGCCTGGTATGGCTCTTAATTAGAGGCAGGTGTTTTGCGTTTTCCTCTAATTGAGAGTCATATTAAGGTAGGTTGTTCTCACTGTTTGTTTGTGGGTGATTGTCGCTGTGTCTGTGTATTTTGCACCACACGGTACTGTCTCGTCTCGTTCGTTCGGTCGTTCCTGTTTATGTGTTCCTCGTTTCATGTAAGTTCTTAGTTTAGGTCTGTCTAGTTCGTTTTGTTATTTTGTAAATCATTCAAGTGTATTTCGTTTCGTGATTTTCCGTCTTATCAATAAAGTCATTATGTATTCATCACCCGCTGCGCCTTGGTCTACTCACTCACCGAAAGACAGCCGTTACAGAATCACCCACCAAACCCAGATCAAGCAGCGGGTTAACGGACAGCAACGACAGCAGCAGTGGGAAAAGGAGGATTGGACATGGGAAGAGATCCTGGACGGTAAAGGACCCTGGGCAGAGCCAGTGGAGTGTCGCCGCCCCAAAGCGGAGCTGGAGGCAGCGAAAGCAGAGAGGCGACGTTATGAGGAGGCAGCACGGAAGCAAGGCTGGAAGCCCGCAAGTACTACCCAAAAATTTCTCGGGGGGAGGCTAAGAGGTAGTGGGCCGAGGGCAGGTAGGAGACCTGCGCCCACTTCCCAGGCTAACCGTGGAGAGCGGGAGTACGGGCGGACACCATGTTACGCAGTAGAGTGCACGGTGTCTCCTGTACGGGTGCATAGCCCAGTGCGGGTTATTCCACCTCCCCGCACTGGTAGGGCTAGATTGGGCATTGAGCCAAATGTCATGAAGCCGGCCCTACATATCTGGCCACCAGTACGTCTCCTTGGGCCGGCTTACATGGCACCAGCCTTACGCATGGTGTCCCCGGTTCGCCAACACAGCCCAGTACGGGTTATTCCACCTCCCCGCACTGGACGGGCTACGGGGAGCATGCAACCAGGTAAGGTTGGGCAGGCTCAGTGCTCAAGGGAGCCAGTACGCCTACACGGTCCGGTATTTCCGGCGCTACCTCCTCGCCCCAGCCCAGTACCACCAGTGCCTACACCACGCACCAGGCTTCCAGTGCGTTTTAAGAGCCCTGTTCCTCCTCCACGCACTCTCCCTATGGTGCGTGTCTCCAGCCCAGTGCCTCCAGTTCCGGCACCACGCACTAAGCCATCTGTGCGTCTCCAGAGCCCTGTACGCACTGTTCCTTCTCCCCGCACTCGCCCTGAGGTGCGTGCTCTCAGCCCGGTACCTCCAGTTCCGGTACCACGCACCAGGCCTATAGTGCGCTTTGAGAGGTCAGTGTGCCCTGTCCCTGTTCCCCGCACTAGCCTTGAAGTGCGTGCCGTCATCCCGGTACCTCCAGTTCCGGCACCACGCACCAGGCCTACTGTGCGCCTCAGCAGGGCAGAGTCGGCCGTCTGCCCAACGCCTTCTGCACTGCCTGTCTGCCCAGCTCCGTCTGAGCCATCTGTCTGCCCAGCGCCGTCTGAGCCATCTGTCTGCCCAGCGCCGTCTGAGCCATCTGTCTGCCCAGCGCCGTCTGAGCCATCTGTCTGCCCAGCGCCGTCTGAGCCATCTGTCTGCCCAGCGCCGTCTGAGCCATCTGTCTGCCCAGCACCGTCTGAGCCATCCGTCTGCCCAGCGCCGTCTGAGCCATCCGTCTGCCCAGCGCCGTCTGAGCCATCCATCTGCCCAGCGCCTTCTGAGCCATCCGTCTGCACAGCGCCTTCTGAGCCATCCGTCTGCCACGAGCCATTAGAGCCGCCCGTCTGTCCCGAGCCATTAGAGCCGTCCGTCAGTCAGGAGCCGCTAGAGCCGTCCGTCAGTCAGGAGCCGCCAGAGCCGCCAGCCAGTCAGGAGCTGCCAGAGCCGCCAGCCAGTCAGGAGCTGCCAGAGCCGCCAGCCAGTCAGGAGCTGCCAGAGCCGCCAGCCAGTCAGGAGCTGCCAGAGACGCCAGCCAGTCAGGAGCTGCCAGAGACGCCAGCCAGTCAGGAGCTGCCCTCCAGTCAGGAGCTGCCCTCCAGTCATGAGCTGCCCTCCAGTCAGGAGCTGCCCTACAGTCATGAGCTGCCCTACAGTCATGAGCTGCCCTACAGTCATGAGCTGCCCTACAGTCATGAGCGGCCCTACAGTCATGAGCTGCCCTACAGTCATGAGCGGCCCTACAGTCATGAGCGGCCCTACAGTCATGAGCTGCCCTACAGTCATGAGCTGCCCTACAGTCATGAGCTGCCCTACAGTCATGAGCTGCCCTACAGTCATGAGCTGCCCTACAGTCATGAGCTGCCCCACAGTCCGGAGCTGCCACTCAGTCCGGACCTGCCAGAGTCCCTCAGCCCGGACCTGCCAGAGTCCCTCAGCCCGGACCTGCCAGAGGCCCTCAGCCCGGACCTGCCAGAGTCCCTCAGCCCGGACCTGCCAGAGTCCCTCAGCCCGGACCTGCCAGAGTCCCTCAGCCCGGAGCTGCCGCCCCTTATCCCGGTGCTGGCCCTTATCCCGGTGCTGCCCCTTATCCCGGTGCTGCCCCTTCATTTAGGTGGTTTTAGTTGGAGGGTGGTCATCGGGAGGGGGATACAGAAGCGGGGAGTGACTATGGTGGTGTGGGGACAGCGTCCGGAGCCTGAGCCACCACCGTGGTCAGATGCCCACCCAGACCCTCCCCTGGACTTTGTGCTGGTGCGCCCGGCGTTCGCACCTTGAGGGGGGGGTTCTGTCACGTTCCTGACCTGTTTTCTGTTGTTTTGTATGTGTGTGATGGTCAGGGCGTGAGTTTTGGGTGGGCAGTCTATGTTTTCTGTTTCTATGTTTGTTTTGGGTTGCCTGGTATGGCTCTTAATTAGAGGCAGGTGTTTTGCGTTTTCCTCTAATTGAGAGTCATATTAAGGTAGGTTGTTCTCACTGTTTGTTTGTGGGTGATTGTCGCTGTGTCTGTGTATTTTGCACCACACGGTACTGTCTCGTCTCGTTCGTTCGGTCGTTCCTGTTTATGTGTTCCTCGTTTCATGTAAGTTCTTAGTTTAGGTCTGTCTAGTTCGTTTTGTTATTTTGTAAATCATTCAAGTGTATTTCGTTTCGTGTTTTTCCGTCTTATCAATAAAGTCATTATGTATTCATCAACCGCTGCGCCTTGGTCTACTCACTCACCGAAAGACAGCCGTTACAAGGGTGGTGGAAAGCAGAAAGTGATGATTAGGATAGTGGAAAGCAGAAAGTGATGATTAGGATAGTGGAAAGCAGAAAGTGATGATTAGGGTAGTGGAAAGCAGAAAGTCAATGCTTTATGAGTATTTCATGTAAATGTAAGGACCACTTACTGGACACAAGGTCTGAATGAGGGCAGAGTGGCTCTAAATGCCTGGAGTTTGAAGGGCCTCAGCCTGCCTCCCTCTCTCTTCAGAACCTACTTCAAGCACCACAGTTAACAGCAGCATAAAGATGTATTTGGCTGGAGAGCTCTTCATTAAAGGCTGGCTTTAAACAAAAGTAGTGGCATAGGATTTGTGTCAGTGGAGCAACATGGAAAGGAGAAAAGTGGGTGAAGAATGCAACGTGGAGTGGGAAAATGCTGCTTTTAGCTGCTCCCACTGCCCTTTTCTGTGCTTTCTTTACCTTCTTTTTAAACATTTTATTTTCAAGCCTGAGTAGCAGACCAGCAGGAGGCCCTCCTTAAAGATGTCAAGAGGACAAGCTGCCAGCGGTGGAGATGGCTAGAGAGAGAGAGAGAGATAGAGAGAAGATAGAGAGAGAAGAGAAGAGAAAAGAGAGAGAGAGAGAAAGAAAGAGGAGAAGAGAGAAAGAGAGAAGACAGAGAGAGGAGAGGAGAGGAGAGGAGAGGAGAGGAGAGGAGAGGAGAGGAGAGGAGAGGAGAGGAGAGGAGAGAAAGAAAGAGAAGAAAATAAGAGAAGAGGAGAGAGAGAAGGATAGAAAGAAGGGAGTTAGCGCTTGAGTGGAAAAACGGCCGTCAGCCCCCCTATTCTCTCTTTCTTAGTCTCAGTTAGATAGATCGTTCACCTATTACTGTGTTGCATCATTCCGAGCAGAAACTTAAATCTAAAAGTTTCACTGGTACTGTAAATTAACATTACTGCCAACCCACCGAGTCACTGACATGCGTGAATTTTAATAGACTCATCAACGTTTCCTAAATATTCTGTGTGCAGTACACGGGTAGCTGTATGGTTTATGTTTCATAGTACCTGGTCATATTAATCATTGATTTTTGTATCTGTCTGTTTAGATTCGTTTTCTTTGTGTATGGAGGTTGAAGTAGTGCATGAAGAGCCTTTCTCTTTTTATATACTGTCGCTCATAAACATCTGAATGTGCCTTCCATGATATCTATGGGACTTGCTTGATATATGACAATGCCTGCCTAGACATGGAGAGACACCAAAACCCACTCTTTGTCCAAGCCCTTAATTAAACCTGGTGCATTTCTCTATTACCGACAAGTCCATTTGTAGACAATCATCCATCACATATCTGCCCCCTTTTATGAAGGCATGTAATGAATTTTACCAAAGTGATTTGTGTTGTTAATCCCTTGGAGAAATGGAATGAAGAGTTGGCATTACATGTATTTTTCACTCCCCGTTCCTTTATTTCCTTCTGGAAGAATAGTGCCCGATAGGCATGTGGTATCATATAGATGGCAGGTAACATTACATTGAGTAAGGTTTGGTGCTATTACCTAGCATTTCTATTAAAACTGAAGACTCCTTCTCCTTATTAATTAGCTTTAGTGCCCTTTCACTGCAGTCCTGTGCCAATTTTTCAGCTTTGCTGTAGAATCCCTAATAACTTTTGTCTCATCCAGAACATATATTCTATTCTAACAGTGGTATTAGTGGAAAGAGGGTCGGTGGTGGGCATTCTAATACATCATTAGACCACAATGTTGAAGAGAATGATCTAGTCAAAGTATTAATTTACAGTGCTCTGAAAGATTAGAGCTTTTCATTGTCTTTGTCTGTGAAACAAGAAATACATGTTTTCCTATATGCTGCACTCCCTTTGTATTTCTTGGCCATATAGATTTTTTCAGAATGCTTTATTCTGTTTTGCTTTCTGTTTTATTTGTGTCTCACAATGCAGTCTATAGCAATAACCCTATCAGCTGGTCTCTTCTTCATCATCCTCTTCCTCATGACCTCACCTGTAACTCTGGAGAGTTCGGGTTCACCACCAATTCCCTGAGGGGGCTAACCCCAGACAAGGCTACCCCTAGACATGCCCAGCCCTGCCCCATCTCCAGAGCCTTTCCTGTCAGCTCAGTATGCCTGTGCCAGTGTCAGAGCCCTCCTCTGTGTGCGTCTAGCCGCAGAACAAGACCCAATTTGATGCGCTCCATTGGCCTGTGAAGCCGGGCCGTGAGGCAGCACCTCTCTTTATTCCCCTAATGGTCTCCCTCTCCCCATCTTTCTCCCTCCGTCCCCCTCTTCTTTCCCCAGACACCAGTTATGCGTACTCTTGTAAATATACAAATTTTTGAGAGAGAAAGAGAGAGAGAGATTCTCTCCTCTGTCTGGTTCCTTTGGGAGGAAGAAAGGCCGTATTCCCAGTGAGACTGACCTTGAGGGTGAGGTGTCTTTAATCTGGAGAATATTAGCAGGCCAGGGTGATGCTGGTGGGACCTGCCTGTCAAGGCAGGGGGGTGGTAATACCAGGAGCCGTCCATTTCCGAGCCCAGGGCATGGAGGATGCTTGTCATGGTGTCATTTCTGTCTCAATGAGGACTGGGTTCTGGGGCACAAGGGGTTAGGCTATTTCTGCTGCCGTTGCCGCCCCCGTGCTTCTTCTGCACTCTACTCGTACCAGCGCCTTAGAGATGGCTTCTGCCTGCCTCTGAGTGATATAAATGGTAGCTGTTGTGAAGTGAACCAGATAAGTGTGTGTGATGGAGAGACATGCAAATTGCTTCGCATGCGCTGCCCGCCCCGTCGCAGCCAATGGCGTGGCTCGCCTCAAATAGGCTGTGTATGCGGCCATGTGTGACCCTCAGTTTAAAACGGGTCTGCTTATCATTCAGCACAATTCAATCACATGTAAAAATGTGCTTGCCAGGTGAACTTAGTGAATCATTTCTTGGCCATGGCTAATGCATTGCACTGTGTGGGTGTCGGTTTTTGGAAATTTAAAGCATCTTATTTCATTTGCATGGATGTTGTAGGAGAATGGGTGCTATTTTAAGAGGCTTAATGACCCCCTACTATTCACTGCAGGAATTGCCTTTATTCGCCCATCACATCACATGCATGGCATGACTGGGAAGTAGGGAGATGCATGTCATTTTTGACATGGCTTGGCACTTGCTAGCTGCCGGGGAAACCAGAAGATGAACCCATCTGCAGTATGTGCTCTCTTCCAAGACACAACTGACCGAGAAGGAGGATTTCTCTCCATGTTCTCTCTCTCTCATAATGCACCTTTTGAGTCAAATAAAGAAACGAGACCATCGAAGGTTGTCTTTTTCTTTTACCACCAAAGCAGCAAAGCTTCATCATAACATTTTGTCACGCCCTGATCTGTTTCACCTGTTTCTCCACCCCCTCCAGGTGTCGATTATTTTCCCCAGTGTATTTATCTCTGTGTTTCCTGTCTCTCTGTGCCAGTTCATCTTGTATGTTTTTCAAGTCAACCAGCGTGTTTTACTGTGCTCCTGCTTTCTATTTTCTCTTTTGCTAGTCCTCCCGTTTTTGACCCTTGCCTGTTTTCTGGACTCAATTCCCACCTGTCTGACCATTCTGCCTGCCCTGACCTCGAGCCTGCCTGCCACTCTGTACCTCCTGGACTCTGAACTGGTTTTGACCTTTTGCCTGTCCACGACCATTCTCTTGCCTTCCCCTTTTGGATAAATAAATATCAAAGACTCTAACCAACTGCCTCCTGTGTCTGCATCTGGGTCTCGCCTTGTGCCTTCATACATTTTAAGCATATACCTTGGTTATTGTTAAGGTTAATGACATGAGTGATAATCAAAATCAGCTTTGAAATCTACAGTGCATGTCTAGAAATCTGACAAGTGGTTCCCCCTTTTGAAAAACAAAGGTTTATTCATTGTACTGCCATATAGTCGACACAAAAAAGCTAATTCACTTGAGGTATGAAATACAACTCAGATACCATAAATTCCTTTGTTTCAAACGAACTGCAGAGATTTTTTTTCTCAGTTAAAATGAAATCTTTATTGATATATTCATGTGTAGTGCTCTGTGGGCAATGTTTAAATTACAACTATATGGTGGACTGAGCACATGTCTATATGAACAATTTAAATATAGCCTGCTGTTCAAGCTCTTGTTAGACTAATTAATCCAATCTATGGCTGGATCAAACCAGCATGTGGAGGAGAGTTACACACCATGTTTGAGGTGAATATTGAGGGATTCCCAAAGCTCAAAAATAACATTTATTGACCTTTTATGGCTCTGCCTGCTTGCAGGGAACATGTGTGTTTTTTCCATCCTAATGGAGCAGGGATACATGTGTCAGTGGAGCTGAGAGAATTACACAAACTGAAACATAATGACAGGCATGGATATGGTGTCACATGGACCTATACTTCCTGATCATACTGGGATTAGTCATGTTGCTGCATCTCTAAAGTGTGTAGCATACATTATTATTTAATGCCGAATGCAAATATCATGGTCAACAACCCTTTTCGCCCTTTTAATTAAACCAAAGAATCCTATTGTAAAATTGCTCCCATATTTCCATTAAATGTATATTATAGTTAAGTAATGAGACTTCTCGTGGCATATTTTTTTCAGGCAATTGTTGTGAATCATTTTTTTGTAAGCCTTGCAAATTCTGACGCTGATTTCCTAACTTGAGTTAGCAGCTCAATCCTGGACAATATAGGTTTCTTCTCACAGGGTTTTAGGCCTGCTAAAAAATCCTGGGGAGCGTTCAAAAAATGGGGCCCCTTGCACTGCCCCTTGACGCAACAGTCCCCTTAATGCAAGTGGCATGGTGTGTCCTCTAGTAAACCATTTGCATGAGAATCTCCCCCTGCCTAGCTCCCCCATTTTATCTCAGCTCACTATTTCTCTTGTCTTTGACCCATGTAGAATCTGGTTTCCCATTTGGTCCTGCACATGTCCAGGCATTTCAATTTCACCTCATTCAAACCTTCCAAATCGGACCTGAATGCGTGTCATTAGAGACTGCTGGGTATTATCTGTAGCGTGCCCACTGATTTCATTCACATCTTCTTGTTTTTAGTGGGTTTTGGTTGGTTGCAACAGGGGGGCTTTCTCAGAAATGACACATTTGAATGATGGGGTTGATGCTGTGATTGTGAGTCATAGTTGTGCTGATAATGGAGGAAACGTTGGATCTGAATCCCAGTTGGTAGAGTTTTGATATTTTTTAAAATGTTCCATTACCGTTCCTTCTTGACCAGGGATGTTGTGAGTAAGCGCTGATAGCCGTTTGTGATGAATAAAGTTACGCCTACTATACTTTCAATGCATTATTCACAAAAGGTGGTAAACGCTTGCGTAAAACAAAGCCTCAACTACACCGCTATTCTTGACAGAAACTAAAGTAAAGCCTGCCACCATCTAAAGCCTCCACATACTGTATCCTACTGACCGGCACATCCCACATGAGCATAAGTATACAGTAAGTAGCCTATCCCATATAGCATCGGAGACAGTCATATTATTCTGTCATACTAGATTTACTCCTGGCAAAATCATTGGCTAACCCCGCCCCCCGTCTGATCTGGGTCATTTTGATGTGTATTCCACATTTGCTACAGATTGAAATTCCAACTATTACACAACATGAATAAAGATATTCACGAAAAGAGAAAAGGAGAGAGGGAGAAACAAAACAACTGCAGTTTTTAACATCCTCCCTTCCTAGACAGCCAGCCAGCCAGCCAGCCAGCCAGACAGACAGACAGACAGACAGACAGACAGACAAGGGTTGCAAAATTCCCTGGGTTTCACAGATTTCCTTCTTATTCCCTCCTAATTCCAGGAATTTTCCAACCAGGATTCCTGGATAACTGGGGGCTTGTGGGAAAGTTACCCTAATCCAGACCTCGGGAGAGGATACAAGGCATGAGTTTATTGCAAACACTGTCCATCCGTTTATATGTCATCAAGGACATACAGTACTGTATGATATGTCAATCTTGATTTAATTGACTGTACTAAGAACTAAACGGTCTAAATGTCTTAGCTACAGGTTTCATAGAGGTCATGAACCCTCAGCTCCTTATCAGAGTGCTCTCTTGTGAAAACAACAAAACTCTCCAAGAGCCAATAAGTGAAATCTGAGGAGAAACTCTGAAACCCTTTCCCTTTGATGATGCTCTGACTGTTCACCTCTCTTTAATCATGGGAACCATGGTGTTCCTGTGTTGAAAAGCCTCTTTCCCTCTCTCTTCCAGAGGTTGTTGTTAACTTGCAGACAGAAGAGAATTCCATTGATTACATTCGCATGCTGCCTCTGAAACCCTATAACTCTGTAATCCAACCAGGAAGCATGGCTCACATTTATCAAGGAGGCAAATAGATACATAGTAATACATTTCAGCCCATTGGAACATAATATGATGTATGGGTTTATGCCTAAGCCAAGCATTCCCCCCCACCACCACCACTCCACCATTTGTTTAGGTCTGTTTGTTTTTAAGTGCCTGTTATTGTTGAGGTTATAATCCAGTAAAACTGTACTTATTTGAATGCTTTACGGATTAAAGAAACCCTGCCTGTTTCCACACATCAAACACCAGCAGCGCTCTAGCTGGGTGATAAAAGGACTTTGGTTCAGCACCAGTTTTATTGTTGCCGATCCTCGCCCCGCCAAATAGCTTTCACTGTTTATTTCAACTGCTCGCTCTTTGTTTACGTGAGGAAGTATTTTCATGTTTCAACCAAGATTACTTTCTTATTTTGCAAGGCATTATTTACCTACTTAGAATCAAAGCTGGTTTGTTCAATCCCAGAGCCTCCTGGAAACAAGTGCGTTGTCCTGGAAACAAGTGCGTTGACGAGCCTCAAGAGGTAATGGACACATGCATGCTGAAGTCATATCACATCGATCCCTTATCTACCTATCCCTCCTGTACTACCAGTCCTCTGTCATTCTACAACTCCAATTAGATCTCCTCCTCTTTGTTTTCAGGAAGGATGCATGCTCCAGATGACTGAGGCTCTCAAGGGGAAAGGAGGACCAAGCAAGGCCCCTGTGCAGGAAAAAGATGGTCGAAGAGGAAGTGTGTGTCTAAGCGTTCGTCTGTGTGTGTGTGTAAGAGAGAAGAGAGAGAGAGAGAGAGAGAGAGAGAGAGAGAGAGAGAGAGAGAGAGAGAGAGAGAGAGAGAGAGAGAGAGAGAGAGAGAGAGAGAGAGAGAGAGAGGGGAAGGAAGCGTGAGTGTGTAAGCAGCCTGGTCTCAGAGCAAAACATATTATAATTTACTCAACTCCATGCTACTCGATTTAGTATGATATGTGACTTTACATTAGGTTATATTACATTGACTTGACGTAACAACGTAAATGTAGATCTGGGACACTGAAATCACGTTTAGTATGGACTGTATTTTACTTAGGGCAAAACAAAAAGAGGGTGGTTGGTTGGTTGGATGGACAGGCGTATAACGGGAACGTCTAGCAACTCAAACATTGCATGTTCAAATCTCATCATGGACAACTTTAGCATTTATTGCAAATTAGCAACTTTGCAACGACTTACTAGTTTTTTGCAACGATTTACTACTTTGCAACTACTTATCATGTTAGCGAACCTTTCCCCTAACCTTAACCCTTTAACCCAACTCCTAACCTGAACCCTAACCTTAACCCCTAACCTAACGTAGCATATCATACTAAAGCAGCCCAACGCAATATATCATACTAAACGGGTCAAATGCGATCAAGACGTAGGATACTATGCATCCTACAATTCGTATTATATAATACGGCCGGTATTACATTGGTAGGCCAATGTAATGTAACCCAACTTAAAGTAACATATCATACTAAATGTAGTGGCATTTCATCAAATATCATTTAAAATGTTTAAAAATTCTGAACTGCTGGTTGAATATTTTTGTTTTTGGCATAATTCTTGCTGTGGTCCAGGTTTGAAATGAGGGCTAACACTTGTATTGGACCCAAAACCTAATAAACCTCAGCTTTTTGCTGTACACATTGTGTCTAAAAACTGCCAAGTGAGAACAGAATGACATTCTGACAGTTGAGGGGTGTGCAATCCCCCCTCCTCCACCACCACCCCTCAGGGCCCAGGGCCCAGGGCCAGTTTAATTGGCCCACTTCCAAACTGTAATGTTTTTAATTGCTTGGAGACACTCTGCTCCCCTTTAAAAGAAATCAATGCAGATGTAATAGTATCTGTAATTGTCTGCCACGCTCCGGGGATGCCACAAATGCCTCGGATCAATGGAAGAAGAGCCGGGTGAAGCTGCTAGGGTTAATTTTTCCCTTTCTCTCCGTAATGATAGGGGCACAACTTGTACCAGTTCCTATTGCCTCTCTGCTTCCGGATTGGGCCAAATGTAGTTAGGCTGCGTTTACACAGGCAGCCCAATTCTGATCTTTTTTCACTAATTGGTATTTTGTCCAATCACATAAGTTCTTTTCACATCCAATCTTTGTCAGAGCTGATCTGATTGGTCAAAAGACCAATTAGTGGAGAAAAAAATCACGATTGGGCTGCCTGTTTAATCGTAGCCTTTGTAGTCTGCTACTACCAACCAGAGGCTCCCAGACAGTGATTAATGAAGCCTCCATTCAGCGTGACCTGATGAAAGGAAGAAATATCAACCTGCTTTGTGTCTGACATTTCTTTTCCCTTTCTCACTGCCTTTCTCACTGCCTTTCTCACTGCCTTTCTCACTTCCTGGAAAAATCCTTTTCAAGTAAACAGGTGAAGTACTTAGTTTGGTAATACGTATTTGAGCTCAAATCCTCCTCAGGAGAGAGAGGAGGGGAGAGAGAGCCCATTACTGTATTACAGGAGTAATTGAATACAAAGAAGGGGCTGAGTGTGGGTCCCAATTGCGTGGCCGCGTCCCAATTGCATGGCCCTCGGGTGTTTGGTGGTGATAGAGGGGGGTAGATGGAGGGGGAGGGGAGATGTTGGCCTTTGGAGCCTGTCTTCCTGTGCCTTCTCCAGAGACATGTGTCAGGAATCTGGGGTCAAGATGTCACAGGTATTCGCCTCCCAGGATCAGCATGGCCTTTGACTAATTACCTCATTAAGTTGCGCTCGCTCCAACACTTCCCAGGGCTGGGGTGACTGGGACTGTTGCTCATGGAGTGGGCACATTGGACACAGGATCCACAGTGACCCCCCTGACATGAACTGAGCGTGTTGTGTTGTGAAGAGATCAATGATCCTCAGTCTGTAAACATATTACTTGCAATTACATCCTGCTGGACTTTGCCTAACATGTTTATAGAGGTTTACAGAAGTGTTAGGTAAAGTCTTGCCTTATTACCCCCTCAGGCTGTAGGAGACCAGAGAGGTTGTTTCCACATGTGGAGACTGTTGCCATGAAGGTATTAGAGTCAGGAAACAGGTGATGTGTTTTGATCATGCGTAAGTGTCAATGCTACAGCAGTTAGTGATTTTAGGACCATGTGACTTTGTAGTCTGTGAACATCTCAATTAAGGTCATTAATTACATGACACACAGGACCTGGAGATGACTGTAGGTTATGACTCTAATACTGCTTCTATAATACCCATATACTTTAGATAACAAAGAGAAAAAGGTCCCATGTCTTCTTTCTGCAACATAACCAAACAATTCAGATCTCCTGACTGACTTTTGAACCATAAAAACAGCAATTTATTTCCAATATCTGCCTATTTTCTGTTTTCACTCCAAATCCTCATCCTACTACTGACCACCACTTTAATGTGCCATAAAGTCCTACTTATGTTGATTATCAACACAGCTTGTTCTTCCTGATTTTATAAAATCTTATTTTGAAGCTTCTGTTGTGAGGGCTTTCGCTCTCCTCATCCTCGGACGAGGAGAGGAGAGAAGGATCATCAGACCAAAATGCAGCTTTCGGGAAATAAGCCATCTTTTTATTTACAACGACGATGGCAACACGAAAAACAAAACACTTTCAAATATACAAAACAAGAAAACGACGTTGACGAAACCTGAACATAAACTTACATAACTAAACGTAAACTCACGGACAGGAAACAGACGACATCAAAATAAACGAACAGCCAAACAGTCCCGTATGGTACATACATTCGACGACACAGGAGACAATCACCCACAAACAAACAGTGAGAACACCCTACCTAAATATGACTCTTAATTAGAGGAGAACGCAAAACACCTGCCTCTAATTAAGAGCCATACCAGGCAACCAAAACCAACATAGAAACAGATAACATAGACTGCCCACCCAAAACACATGCCCTGACCTAAACACATACAAAAAACAACATAAAACAGGTCAGGACCGTTACAGAACCCCCCCCCTCAAGGTGCGAACGCCGGGCGCACCAGCACAAAGTCCAGGGGAGGGTCTGGGTGGGCAGTTGACCACGGTGGTGGCTCCGGCTCTGGACGCTGTCCCCACACCACCATAGTCACTCCCCGCTTCTGTCTTCCCCTCCCAATGACCACCCTAAAACTAACATCCCCTAAATGAATGGCCAGCACCGGGAGAAGGGGCAGCACCGGGACAAGGGGCAGCACCGGGACAAGGGGCAGCACCGGGACAAGGGACAGCACCGGGACAAGGGGCAGCACCGGGACAAGGGGCAGCACCGGGACAAGGGGCAGCACCGGGACAAGGGGCAGCACCGGGACAAGGGGCAGCACCGGGATAAAGAGCAGCACCAGGATAAAGAGCAGCACCGGGACAAGGGGCAACAACGGGACAAGGGGCAGGTCCCGGCTGATATACTCTGGCAGATCCCGGCTGAGGGACTCTGGCAGATCCCGGCTGAGGGACTCTGGCAGATCCCGGCTGAGGGACTCTGGCAGATCCCGGCTGAGGGACTCTGGCAGATCCCGGCTGAGGGACTCTGGCAGATCCCGGCTGAGGGACTCTGGCAGATCCCGGCTGAGGGACTCTGGCAGATCCCGGCTGAGGGACTCTGGCAGATCCCGTCTGAGGGACTCTGGCAGATCCCGTCTGAGGGACTCTGGCAGATCCCGTCTGAGGGACTCTGGCAGATCCCGTCTGAGGGACTCTGGCAGATCCCGGCTGAGGGACTCTGGCAGATCCCGGCTGAGGGACTCTGGCAGATCCCGGCTGAGGGACTCTGGCAGGTCCTGGCTGGACGGCTTTGGCAGGTCCTGGCTGGACGGCTCTGGCAGGTCCTGGCTGGACGGCTCTGGCAGGTCCTGGCTGGACGGCTCTGGCAGGTCCTGGCTGGACGGCTCTGGCAGGCCCTGGCTGGACGGCTCTGGCAGGCCCTGGCTGGACGGCTCTGGCAGGTCCTGGCTGGACGGCTCTGGCTGGTCATGGCAGGACGGCTCTGGCTGGTCATGGCAGGACGGCTCTGGCTGGTCATGGCAGGACGGCTCTGGCTGGTCATGGCAGGACGGCTCTGGCTGGTCATGGCAGGACGGCTCTGGCTGGTCATGGCAGGACGGCTCTGGCTGGTCATGGCTCGCTGGCGGCTCTGGCAGATCCTGTCTGGTTGGCGGCTCTGGCAGATCCTGTCTGGTTGGCGGCTCTGGCAGATCCTGTCTGGTTGGCGGCTCTGGTAGATCCTGTCTGGCGGGCGGCTCTAGCGGCTCCTGTCTGGCGGGCGGCTCTAGCGGCTCCTGTCTGGCGGACGGCTCTGTAGGCTCATGGCAGACGGGCGGCTTTGCAGGCTCATGGCAGACGGATGGCTCAGACGGCGCTGGGGAGACGGATGGCTCAGATGGCGCTGGGGAGACGGATGGCTCAGATGGCGCTGGGGAGACGGATGGCTCAGATGGCGCTGGGGAGACGGATGGCTCTGGCCGGATACGGCGCACTGTAGACCTGGTGCGTGGTGCCGGAACTGGAGGCACCGGGCTAAGGATAAGCACCTTCCTACTAGTGCGGGGAGCAGGGACAGGGCACACTGTACTCTCAAAGCCCACTCTATACCTGATGCGAGGTACCGGCACTGGTGACACCGGGCTGAGGACAAGCACATCAGGATTAGTAGGGGGAGAAGATACAGTGTGTACAGGGCTCTGGAGACGCACAGGAGGCTTTGTGCGTGGTGCCGGAACTGGAGGCACCGAACTGGATACACGCACTACAGAGAGAGTGCGTGGAGGAGGAACTGGGCTCAGGAGACGCACTGGTAGCCTAGTGCGTAGTATAGGCACTGTAGGTACTAGGCTGGGGCGGGGAGGTGGCGCCGGAAATACCGGACCGTGGAGGCGTACTGGCACTCTTGAGCATTGAGCCTGCCCAACCCTACCTGGTTGAATGCTCCCGGTCACCCAACCAGTGCGGGGAGGTGGAATAACCCGCACCGGCCTATGTAGGCGAACCGGGGAAACCATGCGTAAGGCAGGTGCCATGTATGCCGGCCCGAGGAGACGCACTGGAGACCAGACGCGTTGAGCCGGCCTCATGACACCTGGCTCAATACCCAATCTAGCCCTACCAGTGCGGGGAGGTGGAATAACCCGCACTGGCCTATGCACTCGTACAGGAGACACCGTGCGCTCTACTGCGTAACACGGCGCCTGCCCGTACTCCCGCTCTCCACGGTAAGCCTGGGAAGTGGGCGCAGGTCTCCTACCTGCCCTTGGCCCACTACCTCTTAGCCCACCCCCAAGAAATTTCTGGGTGTTACTTACGGGCTTTTTGGGCTTCCGTGCCAGACGCGTTCCCTCATAGCTCCGGTTCCTCTCTCCGGTAGCCTCTGCTCTCCTCAGTGCCTCCAGCTGTTCCCATGGGAGGCGATCCCTACCAGCCAGGATCTCCTCCCATGTGTAGACACCTTTTCTGTCCAATATATCGTCCCATGTCCATTGCTCCTTCTTTTCCTGTCCCTTACTCCATTGAGTTTTCCCTTGCCGCTTGGTCCTAGCGTGGTGGGTGATTCTGTGACGGCGGTCCTCCTTCTCTTCGGTCGAAAAGGAGGAGTATTGATCGAACCAAGGCGCAGTGGAGTTTGAACACATATTTATTAACGAAAAAACACGAACTTGAATAAACTAACAAAACAACAAACGGTGTAGACAGACCTAGACGACGAACTACATGAAACAAGAAGAACGCACGAATAGAGAAAACAGGCTACACAAAAACAACGATGAACAAAACAAACCGAAAACAGTCCCGTGTGGTGCAACGACATACACAAACACGGAAGACAATCACCCACAACGAACACTGTGACAACGCCTACCTAAATATGACTCTTAATTAGAGGAACGCCAAACACCTGCCTCTAATTAAGAGCCATACCAGGCAACCCAAAACCAACACAGAAACAGAAAACATAGAATGCCCACCCAACCTCACGTCCTGACCAACTAACACACATAACAACTAACATAAATAGGTCAGGAACGTGACATCTGTTTGAATCCAGTCTGCGTTATGAGATCACCAGCGTCTGATACAGTACAGTTGAAGTCGGGCGTTAACATACACCTTAGCCAAATACATTTAAACTCAGTTTTTCACAATTCCAGACATTTAATCCTAGTAAACATTCCCTGTCTTAGGTCAGTTAAGATCATTATGTTATTTAAGGAATGTGAAATGTCAGAATAACAGTAGAGAGAATTATTTATTCTTTCATCACATTTTCAGTGGGTAAGAAGTTTACATACACTCAATTAGTATTTGGTAGCATTGCCTTTAAATTGTTTAACTTGGGTCAAACGTTTCAGGTAGCCTTCCACAAGCTTCCCACAATAAGTTGGGTGAATTCTGGCCCATTCCTCCAGACAGAGCTGGTGTAACTGAGTCAGGTTTGTAGGCCTCCTTGCTCGCACACGCTTTTTTAGATCTGCAAAGCACCCACACAACATAATGCTGCCAGCCCCGTGCTTCACGGTTGGGATGGTGTTCTTCGGCTTGCAAGCCTCCCCCTTTTTCCTCCAAACATAATGATGGTCATTATTGCCAAACTGTTTTATTTTTGTTTCATCAGACCAGAGGACATTTCTCCAAAAAGTACGATATTTGTCCCCATGTGCAGTTGCAAAATGTAATCAGGGTTTTTTTATGGCGGTTTTGGAGCAGTGGCTTCTTCCTTGCTGAGCAGCCTTTCAGGTTATGTCGATATAGGACTCATTTTACTGTGGATATAGATACTTTTGTACCGGTTTCCTCCAGCATCTTCACAAGGTCCTTTGCTGTTGTTCTGGGATTGATTTGCACTTTTCGCACCAAAGTACATTCATCTCTAGGAGACAGAATGCATCTCCTTCCTTAGCGGTATGACGGCTGCGTGGTCTCATGGTTTTCATACTTTCGTACTACTGTTTGTACAGATGAACGGGGTACCTTCAGGTGTTTGGAAATTGCTCGCAAGGATGAAAAAAAACTTGTGGAGGTTTACAATTTTTTTTCTGAAGTCTTGGCTGATTTCTTTTGATTTTCCCATGATGTCAATCAAAGAGGCCCTGAGTTTGAAGGTAGGCCTTGAAATACATCCACAGGTACACCTCCAATTGACTCAAATGAGGTCAATTGGCCTATCAGAAGCTTCTAAAGCCATGACATAATTTTCTGGAATTTTCCAAGCTGTTTAAAGGCACAGTCAACTTAGTGTATGTAAACGTCTGACCCACTGGAATTGTGATACAGTGAATTATAAGTTAAATAATCTGTCTGTAAACAATTGTTGGATAAATTACTTGTGTCATTGTCACGTCCTGAGTCCTGAGCCCACGTCACGTCCTGAGCCCTTGTTTTTCTATGGTGTAGGAGGTCAGGGCGTGACTAGGGGGTATTCTGGTTTAATATTTCTATGTTGTGTTCTAGTTTATGTTTTCTATGTTGGTGTTTTGTATGATTCCCAATTAGAGGCAGCTGGTATTCGTTGTCTCTAATTGGGGATCAAATTTAGGTCGATATTTTTCCCACCTGTTTTTGTGGGATATTATTTTTGTGTTTGTGCATGTGCACCACATAGTCACGTTTCGTTGTTCGTTTATTTGATTTATTGTTTTGGTTTATGTTTCACTTTGCAATAAATATGTGGAACTCAACATCCGCTGTGCCTTGGTCTCGTTCATACGACAACCGTGACAGTCATGCACAAAGTAGATGTCCTAACCAACTTGCCAAAACTATAGTTTGTTAACAAATGTCACGTTCCTGACCTATTTCTGTTAGTTTGTTGTATGTGTTAGTTGGTCAGGACGTGAGTTTGGGTGGGCATTCTATGTTTTCTGTTTCTATGTTGGTTTAAGGGTTGCCTGGTATGGCTCTTAATTAGAGGCAGGTGTTTGGCGTTCCTCTAATTGAGAGTCATATTTAGGTAGGTTGTTTCACAGTGTTCATTGTGGGTGGTTGTCTCCTGTGTCAGTGTTTGTCGCACCATACGGGACTGTTCGGTTTGTTTTGTACATAGTCATTTTGTGTAGTCTATTTTCCCTGTTCGTGCGTTCTTCGTGTTTAATGTAAGTTCGTCATCCAGGTCTGTCTACTCCGTTTGTTGTTTTGTTAGTTTATAGTGAAGTTCGTGTTTTCGTGTTTTCTTTAAATAAATTATGTATTCACAACCCGCTGCGCCTTGGTTCAATCACTACTCCTCCTTTTCGGTTGAAGAGGAGGAGGACTACCGTAACAGAACCACCCACCAATCCAGAATCAAGCAGCGGTGTAATCGGAGGAAGTGACAGCGCAAGAAGGAGGAATGGACTTGGGATGATGTTTTGGACGGTAAAGGTTGCTACACATGGGAGGAGATCCTGGCTGGAAGGGATCGCCTCCCATGGGAACAGCTGGAGGCACTGAGGAGAGCAGAGGCAACCGGAGAAGGGAACCGGCGTTATGAGGGGACGCGTCTAGCACGGAAGCCCGAAAAGCCCGTGAGTACCACCCAAAAATTTCTTGGGGGGGGGCTAAGAGGTAGTGGGCCAAGGGCAGGTAGGAGACCTGCGCCCACTTCCCAGGCTAACCGTGGAGAGCGGGAGTACGGGCAGACGCCGTGTTACGCAGTAGAGCGCACGGTGTCTCCAGTACGTGTGCATAGCCTGGTGCGGGTTATTCCACCTCCCCGCACTGGTAGGGCTAGATTGAGCATTGAGCCAAGTGCCATGAAGCCGGCTCTACATATCTGGCCACCAGTACGTCTCCTTGGGCCGGCTTACATGGCACCAGCCTTACGCATGGTGTCCCCGGTTCGCCTACATAGCCCGGTGCGGGTTATTCCACCTCCCCGCACTGGTCGGGCGACGGGGAGCATTCAGCCAGGTAAGGTTGGGCAGGCTCAGTGTTCAAGGGAGCCAATACGGCTGCACGGTCCGGTATTTCCAGCGCTACCTCCCCGCCCCAGCCCATTACCACCAGTGCCTACACCACGCACCAGGCTTCCAGTGCGTTTCCAGAGCCCTGTTCCTCCTCCACGCATTCTCTCTATGGTGCGTGTCTCCAGTCCAGTGCCTCCAGTTCCGGCACCACGCACTGAGCTACCTGTGCGTCTCCAGAGCCCTGTACACACTGTTCCTTCTCCCCGTACTCGTCCTGATGTGCGTGCACTCAGCCCGGTGCCACCAGTGCCGGTACCACGCACCAGACATATAGTACGCTTTGAGAGTCCAGTGTGCCCTGTCCCTGCTCCCCGCATTAGGCTTGAAGTGCGTGTCTCCAGTCCGGTGCCTCCAGTTCCGGCACCACGCACCAGGCCTACAGTGCGTCTCAGCCGGCCAGAGTCTGCCGTCTGCCCAACGGCGCCTGAACTGTCCGTCTGCCAAGCGCCGCATGAACTGCCCGTCTACCATGAGCCTACAGAGCCTTCCGCCAGACAGGAGCAGCCAAAGCCTTCCGCCAGACAGGATCAGTCTGAGCCATCCGTCTCCGCAGCGCCATCTGAGCCATCCGTCTCCGCAGCGCCATCTGAGCCATCCGTCTCCGCAGCGCCATCAGAGCCATCCGTCTCCTCAGCGCCATCTGAGCCATCCGTCTCCCCAGCACCATCTGAGCCATCCGTCTCCCCAGCGCCGTCTGAGCCATCCGTCTGTCCCGAGCCATTAGAGCCGCCCGTCTGTCCCGAGCCGTCAGAGCCGTTAGTCAGTCAGGAGCCGCTAGAGCCATTCGTCAGTCAGGATCTGCCAGAGCCGCCAACCAGACAGGATCTGCCAGAGCCGCCAACCAGACAGGATCTGCCAGAGCCGCCAACCAGACAGGATCTGCCAGGGCCGCCAACCAGACAGGATCTGCCAGAGCCGCCAACCAGACAGGATCTGCCAGAGCCGCCAACCAGACAGGATCTGCCAGAGCCGTCAGCCAGCCATGAGCGTCCAGAGCCGTCAGCCAGCCATGAGCGTCCAGAGCCGTCAGCCAGCCATGAGCGTCCAGAGCCGTCAGCCAGCCATGAGCGTCCAGAGCCGTCAGCCAGCCATGAGCGTCCAGAGCCGTCAGCCAGCCATGAGCGTCCAGAGCCGTCAGCCAGTCATGAGCTGTCCCTCAGCCCAGAGCGGCTATTTATCCAGAACTGCCCCTCAGTCCAGAGCTGTCTCTCTGTCCGGAGCTGCCTTTCAGTCCGGAGTTGCCCCTCTATCCTGAGCTACCTCTCTATCCTGAGCTACCTCTCTATCCTGAGCTATTCCTCTGTCCTGAGCTATCCCTCTGTCCTGAGCTATCCCTCTATCCCGGTGCTGCCCCTTGTCTCGATGTTACCCAAAAGACTAAGTGGGTGTAATATGAGGGTGGTCATTTGTAGGGGGAAATGTAAGCTGGGATTGACTATGGTGGGGTGGGGACCTCGCCCTGAGCCTGAGCCACCACCGTGGTCAGATGCCCACCCAGACCCTCCCCTAGACTTTGTGCTGGTGCGCCCGGAGTTCGCAACTTATGGGGGGGGTTATGTCACGTTCCTGACCTATTTCTGTTAGTTTGTTGTATGTGTTAGTTGGTCAGGACGTGAGTTTGGGTGGGCATTCTATGTTTTCTGTTTCTATGTTGGTTTAAGGGTTGCCTGGTATGGCTCTTAATTAGAGGCAGGTGTTTGGCGTTCCTCTAATTGAGAGTCATATTTAGGTAGGTTGTTTCACAGTGTTCGTTTTGGGTGGTTGTCTCCTGTGTCAGTGTTTGTCGCACCATACGGGACTGTTCGGTTTGTTTTGTACATCGTCATTTTGTGTAGTCTATTTTCCCTGTTCGTGCATTCTTCGTGTTTAATGTAAGTTCGTCGTCCAGGTCTGTCTACTCCGTTTGTTGTTTTGTTAGTTTATAGTGAAGTTCGTGTTTTCGTCTTTTCTTTAAATAAATTATGTATTCACAACCCGCTGCGCCTTGGTTCAATCACTACTCCTCCTTTTCGGTTGAAGAGGAGGAGGACTACCGTAACAACAAATTTGTGGAGTAGTTGAAAAAGGAGTTTTAATGACTCCAACCTAATACCCTGACTACACCGCTCGCATCGCGTGCGTGAGCGTTGAAAATTAAATTTAGGAATCTATGTCATCTATGTCATTCAATTATTGCTCGCGCTTTGCCAAGGGCTAAAATAGAAGTCATTCCTATTTCTGACGCAGATCACGATGCAAGTTCTGCCTCTCCCATCTCCTCATTGGTTTATAGAAGCAGGTACCCACGTGCCATCTCCTCATTGGTTATACCCACGTGGGTGATTGAAAGACGAACTGTTGCTGGTTGTCATGGTAATACTATGAAAGTTTAGATGCCAATCACCATATAAGTTAAACGATGAAAAGGCCTGGAAGGAGGAGAGATGACTAGAAACGATTCGGTTGACAGTTTTTATGTGTGGATTAATTGTCGGAGTAGAGGACCTTGTGCATTTCAGGTAAAATAACAACCTGATGTTTATATCCCAGGACAAATTAGCTAGCAACAGCAAGCTAGCTAAAAAGGACAAATTAGCTAGCAAGTGCAAGCTAACTAGCTAAATTGCCATAAATGTTTAATGCTTTTTGACCTGTCCCCAAATTAATGTGATTGGTTCAGAGTTTGTTTTGATATTTGAACCTGCGTGTCGTGATCGTGTTTGGTGTAGGGGGACAAAATAAATGTATGCACGATGGCGCACGATGGCCCACGTGCACAGCTGGTTTGGGTTCCATGTAAGTGAATGCAAACGTTCGACTTCAACTGCACATATTTTGGGGAATTTGATTAATGTTGATATTTGGGACATGTTCATTTTGTCTGGAACATTACGTAAACACCTTAGTTCCTCTGTGTGAAAAATTCCCAATTACCATAAAACGTATGAATGATAATTGTGGGACAATGTAATGTCAATAGTCTCCCTGATTAATCCCTCTGAGCATGGCCAAGTGGTTGGCACGGTAACTTGCTAAGTGATAAGCCATTTCATTTGTTCCTAATTACTGCTTGGCCCATTTTCATGCTGTCACTATGAGATTTCCAAACCTACTTATCCAGTAGAATATAATACACTTCTAAAGGCATCTTTTTATTTGTTCTATCGTCGCTCTCACCCTCTCCTTTTGGAAGGTATTCAACTCTAATTCATCACAAGAAGGATGTGCAGTGTGCTTACAGTAGCACAAGAGGTGCTCAGCGACATAGTTTTCGGCAGAACAGCTACAGTATAGTTTCTACTTTCAGGTGCTTTTGGAGAGAAATTGGCTTTAATGAGAGCAAACAATGTGTGTGTGTGGGGGGCGTACGTGCGTATACGGGTGTGTGTGTTCTTTCTTGTTGACATAACTGTTTTGTGGTAGTGCTGCAGGTTTGTGAGTAACCTTCCATGAAATAGCCTTGAGTTTGCTCTCTGTAAGGTTTTCAACCAGATTCCTTTTTTCTGCCCTTTACTCTTTTCTTTCTTTCCTTTGCTGTGGGGCTGTGGAGGAGTGTGAATCGAAGAGAAGAGAGGCCTGGCCATCTCTGTACAGACAAGAGGAGATGCGTCACACAGCTTTAGCTCAGGGCTTCCTCACTGTCACCCCAGCACCCTCACGACCACTATTCTCCTTTTTATCCCAGACCTGAATTCTTCATTTGGTCACACCACTTGCCCCTGAATAGTCACCTTTGAGAAGATGAACCCTTTCATTAAAAATGCCAGACCAGGGTCAAACTACTGGCTCTGGAGTCCAGAGCTTTTCTTTGATCTATCAGCTATGGAGAAGTTATTAGCAAATTCTAAGCCTTGCCATGTGATTTGTTTTTGTAAATTTGTCGAAATTATTCCTAATCCTATTATGTGGCCTTGGGGCAAACCTGCATTTTAAATATATGAGGCCTTTGTTAGGGAGGGGAGGAAAATAGAGGAATACTGAATGTGAGAGCATTGGGAGTTATAGGAACGGAGGGGGGCTAAGAGACTTGCGTTCCCTCTCCTGACCAGGCCCTACACCTTGGATGAATTCCCCGCTCTGTCAACATCGCCCCGCTCTGTGACCACCGATGCCACTCTTCATTTGGGCAAAGAAGCAAAACTACTTTGTTTTGCCTCCACTAAACGTGAGTGAGCATGGGGAGTTCTCCTTCTGCAGACAAATAATTGTGCCATTAGGAGCAGACGTTCCAGCATACATTATTGGGCTGTTTACCGCACATAACCAGGAAGAATAGACATTTTTACACCTTCCATCTCCCTTTCAGGGGGCGACACTCCCCAGAACAAAAGTCAGTGTCTCAGCCCAAATCCTGTCTGACAACGCGTAGCAGCCCTTGCTATTTTCGGCTCTTTGTGGTGCCAATCTCCTATCTCTCCCGTGACATATTTTCAAAGAAAGAGTAGATTTCCTAGAGACTCTGCCCTTTGCAACTTCCACAGTGTATTCTACCTCATAGAACAGGGTCCCTCCTCACTGCTCCCTCAGTCAGAGACCTGAGAAAAGGAAATGAAGACAGCGTATCACGCTAAGACCCCTATCTTTTGGTGGTCAACTGAAAAAATGTTACACAGATGCCTAATTCCCATTTGTTTCACACATTTGGAGAGAAAAAAGGTACTGAACCTGGGAAAGTTCACTCTGAACACAATAAAAAAAACTAAACTTGCATATTATTCCAATATAACACTTTCAGGTATAATATTAGATTTTATATTCACAGCTATTTGTTTTTACATTCACAGCTGTTTGTTTTACAATATAAATGGATGGTATAGTAATTAATGTGTTATTATTAATAACTTATTAACATATAGTGTAACTCCTGTCTGACCATTTTTCATTTCAATATCTTTGCTGGCTATCTCAATTTTTTCTTATTTTTCTTCTACGTCCCCATTTTCGATGACAGAGCTGGTTGTCAGGCAACCAACCTCACATTAATTTGCCGTAGAGTGAAAGGATATCGGTGTTATTATTCAGGGTGAAAAGGATGAGAAGTAGTTCTAAATAATACAGGTCTAATTGGCCCTGCTTTGCAGTTAATTTCCATAAAGTCTTATGAGGCTGTCACCTCGCTGAGGGAAGATAGGGTGCTGTGGCGTACCTCGCCTTGCCGTAAATCATGAAATACACTTTTGCCTGTATGTTACAGGTCACAGGTCAAGTGCGAGGGGCTGACACTATATCTGCCCCAGAACAGTGCCATTGTGGTAGTGTAAATTGATGTCAAAAGAGCCTGTCTTTGAATTCTGCATGGGGGAAAATGAGCGGTGTGCAAGTTTCAGAAATAAAATGAAGCACTCATCGTGATTCTTGGAATAAGAGAAAAAGTTTAGTACATGAGGAGCTTTTTTCACTCTTGCCATTGACTAGGGGCCTAATGGTGGGTTTTGTCGTGATATTGGCCTGTGATATCACATACAGTGCTTTCAAAAAGTATTCAGACCCTTTTCCACATTTTGTTACTTTGCAGCTTTATTCTAAAATGGATTCAATTTACACATAATACCCCATAATGACAGAAAAAACAGTTTTTTCAACATTTTTGCAAATGTATAAACACATTTACTTAAGTTTAGACCCTTTACTCAGTACTTTGTTGGAACACCTTTGGCAGCGATTACAGCCTTGAGTCTTGGGTATAATGCTACAAGCTTGGTACACCTGTATTTGGGGAGTTTCTCTGGAGGAAACCTGGCACCATCCCTACGGTGAAGCATGGTTGTGGCAGCATCATGCTGTGAGGATGTTTATCAGCAGCAGGGAATGGGAGACTAGTCAGGATCGAGGCAAAGATGAACGGAGCAGAGTACAGAGAGATTCTAGATGAAAACCTGCTCCAAACCTGCTCAGCACCTCAGACTGGGGGTGAAGGTTTACCTTGCAACAGGACAAAGACCCTAAGCACAAAGCCAGGAAAACACAGGAGTGGCTTCGGGACAAGTCTCTGAATGTCCTTGAGTGGCCCAGCCAGAGCCTGGACTTGAACCCGATCGAAAATCTCTGGAGAAACCTGAAAATAGCTGTGCAGCGACGCTCCCCATCCAACCTGAAAGAGCTTGAGAGGATCTGCAGAGAACAATAGGAGAAACTCCACAAATACAGGTGTGCCGAGCTTTTAGCGTCATTTTAAAAATGTATTTTTATTTCACCTTTATTTAACCAGGTAGGCTAGTTGAAAACAAGTTCTCATTTACACCTGCGACCTGGCCAAGATAAAGCAAAGCAGTGCGACACAAACAACAATACAGAGTTACACACGGAATAAACAAAAGTACAGTCAATAACACAATAGAAAAATAGAAAAAAATCTATATATAGTGTGTGCAAATGACGTAAGATTAGTGAGGCAAGGCAATAAATAGGCCGTAGTGTAGAAGTAATTACAATTTAGCAATTAAACACTGGAGTGATAGATGTGTAGAAGATGAATGTGCAAGTAGAGATACTGGGGTGCAAAGGAGTTTTAAAAGAAAACAATATGGGGATGAGGTAGTTGGATGGGCTATTTACAGATGGGCTATGTACAGGTGCAATGATCTGTGAGCTGCTCTGACAGCTGATGCTTAAAATTAGTGAAGGAGATATGAATCTCCAGCTTCAGTGAGTTTTGCAATTCGTTCCAGTCATTGGCAGCAGAGAACTGTAAGGAAAGACAGCCAAAGAGGAATTGGCTTTGGGGGTGACCAGTGAAATATACCTGCTGGAGCGCGTGCTACAGGTGGGTGCTGCCATGGTGACCAGTGAGCTGAAATAAGTCAGAGCTTTACCTAGCAAAGACTTGTAGATGACCTGGAGCCAATTGGGTTTGGTGACGAATATGAAGCGAGTGTCAGCCAACGAGTGCATACAGGTCGCAGTGGTGGGTAGTATATGGGGCTTTGGTGGCAAAACGGATGGCACTGTGATAGACTGCATCCAATTTGCTGAGTAGAGTGTTGGAGGCTATTTTGTAAATGACATCGCCGAAGTCAAGGATCAGTAAGATAGTCAGTTTTACGAAGGTATGTTTGGCAGCATGAGTGAAGGATGCTTTGTTGCAAAATAGGAAGCCGATTCTAGATTTAATTTTGGATTGGAGATGCTTAATGTGAGTTTACAGTCTAACCAGACACCTAGGTATTTGTACTTGTCCACATATTCTAAGTCAGAACCGTCCAGAGTACTGATGCTGGACGGGCGGGCAGGTGCGGGCAGCGATCGGTTGAAGAGCATGCATTTAGTTTTACTTGCATTTAAGAGCAGTTGGAGGCCACGGAAGGAAAGTTGTATGGCATTGAAGCTCGTCTGGAGGTTAGTTAACACAGTGTCCAAAGAGGGGCCAGAAGAATACAGAATGGTGTCGTCTGCATAGAGGTGGATCAGAGAATCACCAGCAGCAAGAGCGACATCATTGATGTATACAGAGAAAAGAGTCGGCCCGAGAATTGAACCCTGTTGCACCCCCATAGAGACTGCCAGAGGTCCGGACAACAGGCCCTCCGATTTGACACACTGAACTCTGTCTGAGAAGTAGTTGGTGAACCAGGCAAGGCTGTCATTTGAGAAACCAAGGCTGTTGACTCTGCCGATAAGAATGTGGTGATTGACAGAGTCATACCCAAGAAGACTCGAGGCTGAAATCACTGCCAAAGGTGCTTCAGAAAAGTACTGAGTAAAGGGTCTGTATACTTATGTAAATGTGATATTTCAGTTTTGTAGTTTTGCAAAAATTTCTAAAAAAGTGTTTTTGCTTCGTCATTATGGGATAATGTGTGTAGGTTGATGAGGGGAAAGAACTTTCCCAATGCACTGTACTGTACACACAAATGTTTCACTTTTCCACTGAAACATTTCCCTTGCCATGTTGGGCACCATTATCATAACCCCTAGCTTCTGGTGCCCCTTCTACAGGTCCTCTGACCAAGGGCATCTCCAGGGCTCAGGAGAGCATCAAGAGGTGTTTGACTATGCTGTGTCCAGCCCTGGGAGGAAATCCCTCCCCATTGTGTGCTCTGTACTAATCCTTTACTGTATCCCTCTCTGAGGGCTGGGTTCCTAATGCACATGGGCTGATCCTGTAGCTGTGATTTTCCGGCTGCCACTTAGCCTCCTGGGTTCCGGGACCCTCAATAGAGGTGGTCTGAACAGAGCGTGGCCCCTCTGCTCTGGGGCTAACCCATCTCTCTAACTGGGGTTCACTGTGGCCTGTACCCCATGCTGCCTTTGGATTACAGAGAGAGCAGCAGCCCTTCGTTTTAAACATACAGAGTAACCTAGCAACAACTTCTGTTGTTGGTAAGTGGAAAACTGATCTTTCTTGTCATATGAATTTTCCTTGATCTGTCAACAAACTCTCATGCTCTGCGTACTTGGCTTGGCTTATTGTGGCTAAGGTGAGATCTGTTCCCATTGACTGATGTTAAATATATTGCATTTCAAGCCATTACAGATTGCATTTTTGATCTCCTCTTGAGTATGCACTGAAATACAGTGTTTCTGTTAGATCATTTTCTGTTTAACCATCATATTAGATGATCTATCAGGAGTTTTCAAATAAACACGAGTTCTGTAATTCTGTGGAAACAGATGCTTATATACCATCTACTTCCCCATTAGAGTGGCTGGTGTCGATTCAACAGCAAGATAAACAGCCCACTACATGTACTAAAAGTATACCAACAACCAAACATTTGTCACCTATGAAAATGATGTGCATGCACAAAAAACAACATCATCATTGCTGACCAGGAAGGGGGCAGAGCATGACCAAAGAAGCCTTATTTCTATAGTAAAGTGGGCATGTTGGGGCTAACCCCCAGTGGTACACTTACTGTAAGTGGTTCACAGAGAGCTTCCAAGGAGGGTGCTGCCAAGTGTAGCTTTATGGGGATAATTTAACATAATGGTCAAATAAATACTGGTGTATAAAAACAGCCGTGAGCAGTGGTAGCAGTTTGGAGCCAGCCCGTTACAATATTTTTTGTGTGACAGTTGCAGCAATGTTCAACAGATTCCATTCTTATTTCTCTGAAATGGTGGTTCACATTCACGGTTTATGTGGCGAATCTGAAAGAGGATGGAAATGTGGATCACTATATAGAGGAATGAAATGATGCAACACATTTGTTGAATGAATTATGATGAGAATCATTGTTTTTTAGTATCATTACTATCTTCACTGTAAGTTTAACACTTTTTTCATGGTCTCACAATTGTATAAATTTAATTAAATCGATGATGTAAGTAAAGGGTAGATTTTCTATTTAAAACTTGAAAGCTTTCCATTTGCAGTTTTGTTATATTTTGCAAACTTAGGAAAAGGACACGTCCTCAATAAACCCTGATCTACCTTTGGTACACAGAATATATATTTTCCTACCATTCACCGTCATACAGAAAGGTGACCCATTGAAAGAATCAAAAATAAGTTCCCCTCCTTCAAGGTAGGTAAAGGTAAACAACATTAAATCCCAGTGAGCACACACCAATCCAGGTCAAGGAGGAAAGCTGTGTTTACTCCAAAAAAGTTCTGCTTTTTTGACATTTCTCAACGGCTTTGACTCCAGGGTCAGGGTGACGACTTGCTCTTGCCAATCGAAAGATAAATCAATAAAACACACCACTATGACTATTCCATGGCCTTGTCATTGAAATTATTGTTGGAACTATGCAAATTACACCCATCTAGTACCAAATTAACATTATTGGCGCAAATATGTCTATCTGCACAAAAAGGTTGATTATTTTAAACCAGACTAGATATTGTAGCCCTGTCATAGTTTTACCTGACATTGAAACTCAAGCTTAACTAATTTACTAACAGTTATAGCCTTAGCACAAACTATATCACTAGCTCTAGCATTAGTCCTATCACTGACCCTGGCCTCATCTCTGCCTTGAATTTGCACTCTTCCGTGACACAAACGAATAACCTTAGACCGAGCTATTAACCTTAGACATAGCTAATAACGTTAGACCCTAGCTAATAACTTTAGACCTAGCAAATAACTTTAGACCGAGCTAATAACTTTAGCATAGATAATAACCTTAGCATTAAGCTTTGTCCAGGATATCCTTTCTTTGTCTCTCTTCTCCCTCCCTCTCTCATACACAGCAGCCTACCTCAGCCTCTCCTTGCCTCCTCTCCCATAATACCACAAAGAGTTGACCCCTCTCTCACCCTTTGGTTCTGGCTATGAGCTCAGCCTCCACCGCCCAGTCAGACCTGTCCTGCTGAATGCCTTGTGACAGGTTGTTTGTGAAACCCTTGTGTTCTGTTTGTTCCCCCTCTCCATCCTCCTCTCCTCCCTCCCCCTCCACCATTCTCTCTGACAGAGTCTCCATTGTTGTGCTGACTGAGGGCTTGGCTTTGTTTTGCCCGCCTCATTGGAGCCTGTGTTAACCCAAAGAGTGCTCACACCTCTGGCCTCTCACTGAGGGTTGATCTGTTGACTTACCTGCCCATTCTTTATTTTTCTCTCTCTAGTCAACTGGAGCCATGGATATGTACTGGTCTTTTGAATGGCAGTGGGTCATTGGCAGGACAGGATACTCTAATCCTACCTGAAATAGAAGGGCAGTACACATTATACATAAAACCAAACAGATATCACTGTATAGCTATATCTTCCCTCTCATCTCTAGCCAGAGAGATATTTATCTGTCAAGGTCTGCAACACTAAATATGAACTTTGTACAAAACTCCCTAACTTTTACAATTAAACGCACAGGCATTAACCATTCAAACTCTGGGCGGCTTTGGGACTGAAGAGACAAACTTTGTAGCCTTTTACTGCTGAAGTAGGCTACCATCCCCCACCTCAACCTAACCCTATTGTCCGGTGGCAGAGGTTACCTCACACCTCTGTGTTAGGGACCAGGTTGCCAGGGAACTCAGTCAACTGACCTGGTCAGCCAATCACAGGCCCTAACAGGTGGAGTAACAGACCCCTATTCCTGCCTGATCTATAGTTGGACACAGGGGTGCAGAGAGACAACAGGTCAGAAGAAATTTGCACGGCCTCAACACAACTCTAGACTTCCCAACCGTGTGTTAGTACGTCACTGACCATACAACCACTATACACTAGCACTACTACTAGTCTCCTCTTCCTGTTTGCCGTGTGTGAAAATAAAGTGTGAATTGTATCCCTGTCTCCTACTGGAGATTTCCGTCCTCTAATCGTGGCGCTGGGACAGTTAATCTAAACCGGCACCTCTTTCAGAGACCACCACATGCTGGCGCTCTTTTTCAAACTTTGACATTCCTATTCAAATGTTAATCTTCCTGTTCTGTTTCACTTTGTAATGCAGTGTCTATTGTGAACTGCAGAGGGCATACTTTAAGAGGTGGTAGAGGTGGTAAATGGTACCTCATTGGTTTATTGATGCAGTAGCGTCAAAGATAGTGCACTATAAAGATAGGCTAAAACTGCTTCTCCAATAGTAATACCAGATGACACTTGTAGGCGATGTAATGGCGACATTGGCTAGCTAAAATAATCCGTAGAAACATATCATGGGGCCCGACGGTTGTCTCGCTCCAAACTGTGCATGTGCAGTCCGTCGAATCAAAGGCACTCCTTTGATATAAAGATGTTTTTGATGAAAATAAAAACGTGTCAGTCTGTCACTTTGATGAGGTTGAAGTAATAACATGTTCAACTACTTAGGACATTGGCTCCAATTTAAGTGGTACCTTTAGATTTCAAGAAATGTAACAACTAAGCAAGAATTTTTCACTTCTCTCATTGACTTCTCAAATGCCAAACCCTTGCCTGGTCTGTTTCGCAAGCGTTCCCGGAAGTCTCACGGTGTTGCGCCCCTGGGTTTAGAACCTCTGTGTTAGTGCTGTGCTGAGCAAAACATGGCTACACCATGTGGTAGCCACATAGTGTAGCCTTGTGTAGCCCCCCCCCCCCCCTCGACTTGGGAGAATGGCTAATTTACAAGTGGGGGCAATGCCAACATACTCTCGGAGGAGGGCCTGTTTTAACACCTCCAAATGCTGTAATGCATCCCAGCTGACCTAATTTATAAAAGCGTGCCCCCTCTTTACCCTCCTCCCCCCCTCCGCCTCCCCCTTCGACGTGATGCTAGGCCGGGGTGTGAGCCAAAGCCCCTATCTGCATAGAGCCTCCACGGCAACCACACAGCTCAATGTTAATAGTTGCATCCTGAGAAGAAATCAATAAACCTATAAAGAGTGATATCACCATGTCTCTACTCCCTCAGAGGGGCCTGTTTATGAGGAGCCTTTCTCCTTGCTGGTTGGTGGTTGGCTGGTTGGTGGTGTTAAGGGGCTGCTGAAAGGTCAGTGGGATATGATTTTGATCCAGGTCTGGGATTCCTTCCTGCCCACTGGTGGGAGCAGAGAAGAGGGAATGGGAGCAAATGTGAGTGGATCTTTCTCTCTTTCTCTCTCTGCCTGCTGGTGTGTAGGCTTATCCTGTGGATGGTATGCATCCATTGTCATGGTAGTGAGGCATCATTAAAAGCCACATCGATGTACATCCGCTAAGATCCCACGGATTCCCAGGAGTAGAGCGTGAGTAATGTTCCTGATATAAAATAGGAAATATTAACAGACTGACTTTCCTCTCCATGGCACAAATTCCCTCCCCATAATATTGATATATGCACAGCACGGGTCCCTAGTATGGAGGAGCTACATTGGGACATCGTTGTGCTGACAAACTGCCTACACAATAGATAATTTTTTATGTACCTCCCCATGCAGAGCACAAATATTATGACTATTAGTACATTAATTAACTCGCTGGCCTGGGGGTCTAGCGCCCAGCCAAGGTTAAGTGCTTATTTAATTATAGATCGATACAGTTTTGCAGTATTTTTCAACCTGCACTGGAGGAAGTTGGCTCTTTACTATCTAACGCATGTCAGGATGATATAGAAGTTCACTGGCGACAAATACATAGAGATTAACAAGGGGAAATGTGCTAAAAGAGTCAATATTAAAGGTCCAAAAATGTGATTTCCTGTTTTATATGCACCCCCTAGTGCCCTCAGAAAAGCCTCAATTCGTCGGGGAATTGACTCCACAAGGTGTCGAAAGCGTTCCACAGGGATGCTGGCCCATGTTGACTCCAATGCTTCCCACAGTTGTGTCAAGTTGGCTGGATGTCCTTTGGGTAGTGGACCATTCTTGATACACACAGGAAACTGTTGAGCATGAAAAAAGCATGCAGCGTTGCAGTTCTTGGCACACTCAAACCGGTGCGCCTGGCACCTACTACTACACCCCGTTCAAAGGCACTTAAATCTTTTGTCTTGCCCATTCACCCTCTGAATGGCACACATGTTGGCACACACCTGCATTCTAGCTGTTTGGGGTTTTAGGCTGGGTTTCTGTACAGCACTTCGAGATATTATCTGATGTACGAAGGGCTATATAAAATAAAATTGATTGAAATTGATTGACATACACAATCCATCTCTCAATTGTCTCAAGGCTTAAAAATCTGTCTTTAACCTGTCTCCTCTCCTTCATCTACACTGATTGAAGTGGATTTAACAAGTGACAATAAGGGATCATAGCTTTCACCTTGTCAGTCTATGTCATGGAAAGAGCAGAGGTTTCTAATGTTTTGTACACTCAGTGTATATTTACACACTATGAAGTTGTGAAATTGTGAAAATTATGATAGTGCCCATTTAGCGTAAAAGCTGTTTGAAAAGACCTGCCTGAAATTTCTGCCTGTTTTGGTGGGAGGGAGTTTTGGCCTTGCATGGGGACATCACCATGCGGTAAATTAGTTAACAGACCAATAAGAGAGTTCCTAACCTCTCTGCCAATAACAGCTAATTTTCATTTTTAACCATTTTAGTTGAAAACAATCACAGTATGGTACTTAATTGTTACCCACAAACGATTTGATATTGAGATTAAAAGGCTGCATTGAAGCTTTAAAGTTTCTAGGTATGAAAAATAAAATCACCATACTGTATGTACAGTGATTGCCTACTTTATTATGTGCGATGAGCATACAATCCATCTGTATATATTTAGCCTCAGTAGTCGTTTAAGTATTGGTCACCAATGGTCAGCATTGTGAACAAGAACATAGAACTGTGCTTGTTTCACGGACCCCAAACCTACAAACCCTCCAGAATCCGCAACAACGTTATAGCTCCAATAAGATCCAAGTAATGATGTCCAACCCCCGTCTGTCCTTTATACCTGACTTTTCCCGTTTTACACCACAACACTCTAGTCTAGTATTGAACCTAGTCAGGAGGGGGCTGAGGTAAGGTGGGGCCTGAGTGGAGATCAAAGCCAGGCCACTCTCCGCTCCGGCAGCAGCACACCTTGAGGCATCCTTGTTTGTAGTGCTCGAGGTTGCAGGCCCAAAAAACACACCTTCAGACTTGGGGCTGATAAATTCCCCTCAGATCTCTGTAATCTGCCTGGATTGTGTTTGACAAGACAGGGATTCTCCCGCTGTTCCTAGCCCCCACTCGTTCTGGAGTGTCAGCCAACAAAGGGTGGCTAGCCCACACTGCCCTTCCTCCAGCTAAGCAGCTTTGGATGATTCATTTGGTTCAGCCACCCTCAAACCTGCTTAATCATGTCTGGTAATTGTCTCTCCACAGAGCCTCCACCATCTAGATCTGGTGTCACCAATCAAATTGTCATCAGTTTCCAGATGTTGTTCAATGTGATGATGTTTTTGAGACTATCTACAGTAATCTATACACAAGGTTTGTTGTTCAGGACCGTTCAGCCAGTCTTGAGCTAGAGCATGTGTTTGATATGTTTGATTGTGTACAATATTTGAATGCAGCTATATAGGTGTAAATGTACTGTGTCAATCAATGAGGTGGGCCTCAGGAAAACAATATTGTTTAATATTGGTTTGTGTTATTGTGAGGATTATGGTGCTTGGGTTCACTTATTTGTACTGTCCAAGACCCTTGGGGAGAGTCTCACGAAAGATTCTCTCCAACTCACTGCAACACAACAATATCACTGCAACACAACAATTCTCAGACATTAAAATAATGCTTTCATATTTTCCGATTTGTGTAAGACATTGTTTTTACCGGAAAAGACATCACCTATATAAGTTTGATGTATCACTCAAAGATTGTCAGGGAGAAGTGACACACACAAACATGCACACAAACATGCACACAAACATGCACACAAACATGCACACAATGAACGACTGTACTGGAGGGAGATCTGCTGGATAAGGCAGCCTCTCTGATCGATACTGGCCTGGCTCAGGCTCCCTGGGTCTCTGTGGGCCAATTGACCAGTCTCTCTCCCCTCCCCACCCTGCTCCTTCTCCCAGCCACCCACCCTCCTCCCCCAGCGCTGCCAGCCTAGCCACACAACACTAAGACAGGTTAAACAGTTAAACGCCAGCAAATCCTGCACTGCCCTGTGGGAAATTTGCCTCTAATCCCAAACTTATAGACACACAATCAAAGCCAAAAAGCCGGAGCAACAAATCTGATCCTCCCCCAAACAATCTGCGGCTGGCCTCCTGGGACTGAGGGCTGAGTAGGGAGACGCTCCTTGGACAAGGCTGAGATGGATAAATACCTAAATGATGAGACAGTCTGGGGATGTGGGAGCAGTGTCTGGCTATGGCCGTTCACCTCCAATTTGGCATCCGCGCAATGAAAGGCAATTGGGCAGAAGCCCCCACACAGCAGCCAGTCCTTATTATTATATGTTGAAGTGTGGCTTGGCCAATGATTAATGACAGTGTCAGTGCGAAAACAAAGCGCAGTGCAAGTTATCTCCCGTCCACCTGCTCCTAGGAGCCGATTTGAAGGGAATGGAAAAGGGTGCAAGCAAGCAAGCAGCACACCACGGACTGTTAACAGAACACCTTAGAGAGAAAGAGAGGGGCAGAGCAAGGAAGAAAGAGATAGAGGGAGAGATTGACCAGAGAGAGAGGTGAGAAGCTGAAATCCTGAGGACTTTTTATTATGTGCCTACTGCCAACAACAAACTTACTGGTGTACGTTGCTAATTTTATCATTACAGGCAGCTTTTTATACAAAGAAATTCATTTTAATTTACATATTTATAATCTCCGTAGATCTATTTGTTGTGCATGTTTAGGATACACGAAGCAGCCCCCCACCACTTGCAGGTAAGTGTAGTCAGAGGTGTTAAAGTGCAGGAGGCCTGGCTGTGCGATTGATTTGACATACATAGTGGACTTTCATAGTGTCTGTGTTTGTTAAGTCCAGGCCCAATGTCCCCTGCTGTATTGGTGTTGACATGTATGGGATGGTGTCGGAGGGGGCCCCACAGTCCTCACTAATTAGGGGGAGGAGGCAGAGAGAGGGGAAGAGCAGCCAGACATTTCCATCCAGTGGTCAGCTGCTGTACTACAGAATGGAGTTTCAGTTCTATGGTTACCTTCCATATTCATATAGTTAACTGGTTGGTGAATATGTTGTTGTTGCAGAGGTTTGAATTGACTTTAGAATTATTATTTTATTAATGACTCTTTTTTATATATATCATAACTTTTAACTGTAACCATGGGGAGCCCCTCAGCTCTTTAATATACTATTTAATTGAATCTACTAAATTGAAATCAAGTAAATCTTTTAAACACTATATCAACATTGAGACACGGAACACACACCGCTTCACACACAACATACAGTGCATATCACATGCATTTTCCCCAATAGCATGCATGTGTCTGTGTGCGAGTGTGTTAGCCATGTCCAAACAGCGCCTGTCCCCAAAAATCAGGTCAATGTGTGACATGGAATCGCGGGCGCCGCTTTGATGGAGAGGGGATATTGGTTGGAGAGCCTGGCTGACCTAGATAATGCCATGGTTACATGTTACCGTACTGTTTATGCACACTACTCAGCCCTGAGTCTTAGGAACCAGTCCACGCTCACCCACTTATCTGTGTATGCAGGGATAACCGTGAGATCAGCAACGTGCCCTGCACATAGGTAACTGGCCCCCATGGCAGGCTGATCGGGAACCATACTTATATGTTTGCATCAAAAATATGTGACATTAGCTGTGTCGTCTTGTGACATATAGATGGGACATGTCACTCTGATTGGAGGAAAATACTCCTTTACGTTCTGAGGTAGAACACCATAGCATCATGATTGGATATTATAAACTTGGTGGTTCGAGCCCTGAATGCTGATTGGCTGATAGCCGTGGTAAACCACAGGTATGACAAAACATTTATTTTTACTACTCTAATCACGTTGGTAACCAGTTTATAATAGCAATAAGGTACCTCGGGAGTTTGTGATACAGTATATGGCCAGTATACCACGGCTAAGTGCTGTGTCCAGGTACCTCGTGTTGTGTCGTGCTTAATAAGAACATACCTTAGCCATGGTATATTGGCCATATGCCACACCTCCTCGGGCCTTATTGCTTAAGTATACCATATAAAAAATGGCAATGTTAGCAAATATTTCAGAATTGGCATACACATCCTCATAGATAGAAACACCAACATCTGCTACATAAGGCCTCTTTAAAGGGTCTAAGATCTTACAGAAAATCACTAACTTCTGCTATACAGTACTGAAATACATACAAGTAGAAACTCAGTTGACTTTAAGCCTCTAGTTGATCATTTGTATGTATTGTGTATCTCCACTGTTGTCCTCTGAGCTCCAGAGGACATTTCAGAGATACTGTATGTGCATCTTGGCGGAGATTTGGAGACCCAGGCAGAAAGCCACTCCATTAAAACCAGGAAATGAAACTGCACCACCCTTGGCTCCACTAATAAAGGCCCCTCAACTTCCCAAAGAGGCCCTCGCCTCTCTGCCTGAATATAATCAACCTCTGCTATCCTACCCCACTCCACAATTCCTCTCTAATGAATTATTTTCGAGGACACACACTAAAAAAGTGTTAGAGCACTGAGGAAAGTATAAGTCTAAGAGTGGCTTCCTTATCTTCGTTCCGTCGTCTGCACTGATCTGAAAACATAGGAAAGAAATATGGAAGATGAATAAAAGTATTTTCCCTCACTAGCAACATAATTTCAGGAAAGCATACAAGGAGAGGAAACCCCTTTAGACTAACCATATCACTGCAGATGAAGGACATGATACAAGAAGAGGAAATCCCGTTAGACTTTCCTGCATGCAGAGGGGCCAATCTTTGACTTTGTGGCAGAATTATGCTCTGGGAGGTTTTGACTGGGGTCTGCAATGTATGTAAGCATGGAGCCCACTGATAGAAGGGGTCAAAGGTCAGCCATATGGTTGCAATGGCCTTCAGAAACACGTCCAGTTCCGACAGGCTCAAGTGTGAGCGGGGCAGATACACGCGTGTAGGAAATGTCCGTCTCACATTCAGACGCGCCTTGGAGGCCCTTGAGACAATCACAGCGTGTTCCAAAACAGAGCTCTCTCATTCCAACGGTGGGCACAGCCAGCCGTCCCAGACATTTGTTCGTCACCATGCTATAGGATGCCAGCAATATGCATCTGATATGTACACGGTGTCTACACAAGGCTGTGGATTATTCTAACCCATTAGGACCTGTCAAGAAGGCTCGGCATGACCAAGACAAATGCTGCCTCACTGGAAACATTGACTGGGTTCACGATAATCAACAATAAGTTATAAAAGTCTCCATTAGGCTACTTTTCCTAAACAAATAAAAAATACAGTATTTAAAACAGGTTATCTTCTTTAGGTGTCAAAAGCTGTATCTTCATTATCATACAACCGCCTGTTGATATTTCTGGAACTCATGACAAAATTATGCTCTATTTTGTTCATCTAATCTTATAAAACTGTCTAGTCTTGTAAAACTGTATTTTTCAGCTGTGGATGAGCCAGGAACGTTTCCCAGTGTAATCTGTAGAGAAAACAGTGGTACCTTAATGAGAAGCCATAGCCTACTCTCACAGAAACCCTTGTCTGTAGCACAGCACAGCACAGCATGCTCCTCACAAATGTGGACTGTCTTTATGGGATTGCAGGGGCATCTTTGAAGTGTGTAGTCGCGGCTGCTTCCTTTGTGTTTAACAACCCTGAAAAATCTAAATCCCAACCAAACCACCCATAAGAATACCTGAAAGGGAATAATATCAAATGCCATATGTATATGTTGCTTTAAACATCTCCCCCTTTTCTCCGATATTATGCATGTCTTCTGTGTAGCATGGTGGCTTTGCGTCTGGAGAGCTCTTTTAATGAAAACTGGGAGGGGGGTACAGAATGAGGGAAAGAGGCGCGCTAAAATCCTCTAACGCTCTCAAACGAACAACCTAGAGACAAAACATGAATTCCGCCTGGTGTCTTCCCTTGTAGTGCCACGCGCAGACAAGTACGAGTTTAGCAGGGTTGCTGCTCTCAGACGAAGGGTCCGGTGGGATGTGTAGATATGTGTTTATTAGAAGAGAAAGCTCCTCTTTTCATGTGGCACTATCTTTTCCCTCCTCCTCCTTCCTGTTGTTGAAGGTGAGGTACAGAGTTCAGAGAGCAGCATGAGCTTTGTGTCACTCACAGGATTATGGAATACGCAGAACTCGGATTTCACCTGGGTTATATTATATTCATCTTACCAGTGAGAGAGCAGAATGGACGTTTCATATAAAATCTTCCCAGAAGGTTAAAAGTTGTACATTTTATGATACATATCAGGTGCATATATTATCCTCCCCCTATGATACTGACAACCGCTGGTTGCAGAATTTGTCATGATCTTATAGATTCTGATACTTTTTCAAATATACATCCCCATAGATTCGATCAGTTAAGAGAAGGGTTGTCAGAAAAAAAAATCTGTAATATTTAATAGTGATGAATAGTATCAGCTTTACAGTACATTTGGTACATTTTATGCCTCTGGCCTGTCCAATGGTAACCTCTAGTGGATATTTGGCATTACTGCTTTATCCTGAAAGTTTGTTGTTCTGAAAGGCCTCTGTAAAATGAGACAAAGTGCATATTTTTTGCATTAATATAAATAATAACACATGAGCTAATAAGAGATAATTGTACTACATTATACTTTATGATACAATGTCTGCTAGTAAGGAACGAGAAATACTGCCTTATACTGTCATTAGAACACAAGAGAGAAGGGGAGGAAAGTGTAGAAGAAAAACAGCAAGAGAGAAGCAACAAATACAAAATGAAAAGAGATGATGGAGAGAGAGAAAGAGAGAGAGACCTTATCCTCATCAAAGATGCGAAGAGGGGAAACGATTCAAAGTACATGACATCGAGGCTCAGCCCAGACAGTATGAGATACACCATCATTAAAAGACAGAGTCATCGTGGCGTTCAAGAGAGCAACAACCTCAGCGTGTATCTGCTCTCCACAGGACTGGGGCATGGAAACAGAGGGGCGTTAGAACACTTTGAGTCACATATCAAAGTCAAATCAGAGAAACACAGCCAGTACTTAACACCTCCAGTTGCACCTCTATAAATGGCCTCCCGCTTCGGTTCATTCCTTTTTCTGTCTTCCTGCTGAATGGCAACGATTGTCTGCAACCTGCCTGCGAGTTGGTACAGGCCCTCCCAAATACAGAGAGAAAACAAAGTTCACAGTTTACATCAGCCAGGTTCAGATCATTCAGAGCATTAATCAATCACCAAGGTTAAACTGTTAACATTCAAATATGTTATACAAACGTTCAGTGTCTGTATGGGTGATGCCTACAGGTGTGTGTGTCTTGGAACAGTGAGCTGAGCTCTCATTAGTACCCATATTATCGGGGTGGTGTGTTAAATGACGAGGACACATTCCTTCTATCTATCCTAACAGGATGAAAAGATCAATGATGAAAGGAGAGACGGTGACAGAGAAACCTTGAGGAGACACCACTGAGAGCGAAGCAATAGCTTATGACTACTATGAAGTTCATCAACATATTAATCAAATCAAATGTTAATTTGACACATGCGCCGAATACAACAGGTGTAGACCTCACAGTGAAATGCTTACTTACAAGCCCTTAACCAACGATGCATTTTTAAGAAAAATACCTTTAAAAATTAACAAATAAAAGTAACAAATAATTAAAGAGCAGCAGTAAAATAACAATAGCGAGGCTATATATGGGGGCACCGGTAAAGAGTCAATGCACTGTGTCACCGGCCAGTTGAGGCAATATGTACATGTAGGTAGAGTTATTAAAGTGACCATGCATAGATAACAACAGAGAGGAGCAGCAGCGTAAAAGAGGGGGATCAATGCAAATAGTCTGGGGTAGCCATTTGATTAGATGTTCAGGAGTCTTATGGCTTGGGGGTAGAAGCTGGTTAGAAGCCTCTTGGCCCTAGACTTGGTGCTCCGGTGCCGCTTGCCGTGCGGTAGCAGAGAGAACAGTCTATGACTAGGGTGGCTGGAGTCTTCGACAATTTTTAGGGCCACTGCCTGGTATAGAGGTCCTGGTGATGTACTGGGCCGTACGCACTCTGTAGTGCCTTGCGGTCGGATGCCGAGCAGTTGCCATACCAGGCAGTGATGCAACCAGTCAGGATGCTCTCGATGGTGCAGCTGAAGAACCTTTTGAGAATCTAAGGACCAATGCCAAATCTTTTCGGTCTCCTGGGGGGGAATAGGTTTTGTCGGGCCCTCTTCACGACTGTCTTGGTGTGTTTGGACCATGTTAGTTTGTTGGGGATGTGGACGCCAAGGAACTTCAAGCTCTCAACCGGCTCCACTACAGCCCTGTCGATGAGAATAGGGACGTGCTCGGTCCTCCTTTTCCTGTAGTCCACAATCATCTCCTTTGTCTTTGATCACGTTGAGGGAGAGGTTGTTGTCCTTGCACCACACGGTCAGGTCTCTGACCTCCTCTCTATAGGCTGTTTCGCCGTTATCGGTGATCAGGCCTACCACTGTTGTGTCATCGGCAAACTTAATGATGGTGTTGGAGTCGTGCCTGGCCGTGCAGTCATGAGTGAAAAGGGAGTACAGGATGGGACTGAGCACGCACCCCTGAGGAGCCCCCAATGTTGAGGATCAGCGTGGCGGATATGTTGGTACCTACCCTTACCACCTGGGGGCGGCTCATCAGAAAGTCCAGGATGCAGAGGGAGGTGTTTAGTCTCAGGGTTAGCTTAGCTTAGCTTAGTGATGAGCATTGAGGGCACTATGGTGTTGAACACTGAGCTGTAGTCAGTAAATAGCATTCTCAAATCGGTGTTCCTTTTGTTCAGATGTGAAAGTGCAGTGTAGAGTGCAATAGAGATTGCGTCATCTGTGGATCTGTTTGGGCGGTATGCAAATTAGGGTGGGTCTAGGATTTCTGGGATAGTGGTGTTGATGTGTTGATGTGTTACCAACCGCATGTTAGCGCCAGATAACAATCAGTGGTATCCTCCTCACACAGTAGGCCATACCTGGCTTTAGCTAAATCTGAAAGCAGTGTCAATCATGTGTCGACTGTCAAAACATATTTAGTTCTATGTGATAGAAGAGATATGGTTTTGGAAGCAGTTTGACTTAACTTTTTGGTTAAGGGTTGAACTCAGCCAGGGTTTAAAGACAGGAGCTCAGTGCTCTAAGGGCCCAATTCAGACTTGAAGTAAATAGATTTAACATGGACTTAAGTCCATAAAACATGGATATAAGTTTTTTTCTTTTTTTACCTAAGGCCATGTTAACTCTACTTATCTCAAGTATGAATTGGACTTCAATACAGTGCACAAAAATATTAATGCAACATGCAACAATTTCAAAGATTTTACTGAGTAAAGGTTCATAAACTCAGTAAAAAAGGAAACGTCCTCTAACTGTCAACTGCGTTTATTTTCAGCAAACTTAACATTTGTAAATATTTGTATGAACATAAGATTCAACAACTGAGACATGAACTGAAAAAGTTCCACAGACATGTGACTAACAGAAATAGAATAATGTGTCCCTGAACAAAGGGGGTGGGGGGTCAAAATCAGAAGTAACAGTCAGTATCTGGTGTGGCCACCAAGTGCATTAAGTACTGCAGTACAGCTCCTCCTCATGGACTGCACCAGATTTGCAAGTTCTTGCTGTGAGATGTTACCCCACTCTTCCACCAAGGCACCTGCAAGTTCCCGGACATTTCTGGGGGGAATGGCCCTAGCCCTCACCATCCGATCCAACAGGTCCCAGACGTGCTCAATGGGATTGAGATCCAGGCTCTTTACTGGCCATGGCAGAACACTGACATTCCTGTCTTGCAGGAAATAACGCACAGAACGAGCAGTCTGGCTGGTGGCATTGTCATGCTGGAGGGTCATGTCAGGATGAGCCTGCAGGAAGGGTACCACATGAGGGAGGAGGATGTCTTCCCTGTAACGCACAGTGTTGAAATTGTCTGCAATGACAACAAGCACAGTCCGATGAAGCTGTGACACACACATCCACCTCCAAATCGATCTCGCTCCAGAGTACAGGCCTCAGTGTAACGCTCATTCCTTCTACAATAAACGCAAATCCGACTGTCACCCCTGGTGAGACAAAAACGCGACTCGTCAGTGAAGAGCATTTTTGGCCAGTCCTGTCTGGTACAGCGACAGTGGGTTTGTGCCCATAGGTGACGTTGTTGCCGGTGATCTATGGTGAGGACCTGCCTTACATCAGGCCTACAAGCCCTCAGTCCAGCCTCGCTCAGCCTATTACGGACAGTCTGAGCACTGATTGAGGGATTGCGCGTTCCTAGTGTAACTCAGGCAGTTGTTGTTGCCATCCTGTACCTGTCCCGCAGGTGTGATGTTCGGATGTACCGATCCTGTGCAGGTGTTGTTACATGTGGTCTGCCACTGCGAGGATGATCAGCTGTCCATCCTGTCTCCCTGTAGCGCTGTCTTAGGTGTCTCACAGTACGGACATTGCAATTTATTGCCCTGGCCACATCTGCAGTCCTCATGCCTCCTTGCAGCATGCCTAAGCCACGTTCACGCAGATGAGCAGGAACCCTGGGCATCTTTCTTTTGGTGTTTTTCAGAGTCAGTAGAAAGTCCTCTTTAGTGTCCTAAGTTTTCATAACTGTGACATTAATTGCCTATTGTCTATAAGCTGTTAGTGTCTTAATAACCGTTCCACAGGTGCATGTCCATTAATTGTTTATGGTTCATTGAACAAGCATGGGAAACAATGTTTAAACCCTTTACAATGAAAATCTGTGAAGTTATTTGGATTCAAATTATCTTTGAAAGACAGGGTCCTGAAAAAGGGACGTTTCTTTTTTTGCTGAGTTTATAAGGAAATCAGTCAATTGAAATAAATGAATTAGGCCCTAATCTATGGATTTCACATGACTGGGAATACAGATATGCATCGGTTGGTCACAGATACTGTATCTTAAAAAAAGGTAGTGCCATAGATCAGAAAACCAGTCAGTATCTGGTGTGACCTTCATTTGCCTCATGCAGCGCGACATATCTCCTTCGCATAGAGTTGATCAGGCTGTTGATTGTGGCCTGTGGAATGTTGTCCCACTCCTCTTCAATGGCTGTGCGAAGTTTCTGGATATTGGTGGAAACTGGAACACGCTGTCGTACACGTGGATCCAGAGCATCCCAAACATACTCATTGGGTGACATGTCTGGTGAGTATGCAGGCCATGAAAGAACTGGGACATTTTCAGCTTCAGGAATTGTGTACAGATCCTTGCGACATGGGGCCATGCATTATCATGCTGAAACATGAGGTGAAGGTGGCTGATGAATGGCATGACAATGGGCCTCAGGATCTCATCATGTTATCTCTGTGCATTCAAATTGCCATAGATTTGTACATTTACAGTTTTGTCATTTAGCAGACGCTCTTATCCAGAGCGACATACAGGAGCAATTAGGGTTAAGAGCCTTGCTCAAGGGCACATTGACAGATTTTCACCTAGTTGGCTTGGGGATTCGATCCAGCGACCTTTCAGTTACTGGCCAAAAGCTCTTAACCGCTAGGCTACCTTTCGCTTGATAAAATGCAATTGTATTTGTTGTCCGTAGCTTATGCCTGCCCATACCATAACCCCACCACCACCATTGGGCACTCTGTTCACGACGTTGACATACTGTCTGCCATCTGCCCGGTACAGTTGAAACTGGGATTCTTACATGAGGAGCACAAGTCTCCAGTGTGCCAGTGGCCATCGAAGGTGAGCATTTGCGCACTGAAGTCTGTTACGACACCGAACTGCAGTCAGGTCAAGACCCTGGTGAGGATGACGAGCACCCATATGAGCTTCCCTGAGACGGTTTCTGACAGTTTGTGCTGAAATTCTTCAGGATGTACAAACCCACAGTTTCATCAGTTGTCCGGGTGGCTGGTCTCAGACAATCCTGCAGGCGAAGAAGCCGGTTGTGGAGGTCCTGGGCTGACGTGGTCACACTTGGTCTGCGGCTGTGAGGCCGGTTGGACGTACTGCCAAATTCTCTGAAACAACGTTGGAGACAGTTTATGGTAGAGAAATTAACATTCAATTTTCTGGCAACAGCTCTGGTGGACATTGCTGCAGTCAGCATGCCAATTGTACGCTGCTTCAAAACTTGAGACATCTGTGGCATTGTGCTGTGAGACAAAATTGCACATTTTAGAGTGGCCTTTTATTGTCCCCGGCACCTGTGTAATGACCATGTGTCACGCCCTGGCCTTAGTATTCTTAGTTTCTGTAATATTTTGGTTAGGTCAGGGTGTGACAGGGGGGATGTTTTGTATGTATTTGTCTCGTCTTGGGTTGTTGTATTGTATAGGGGGTTTTGTTGAGTGTATGGGGTTGGGTTTAGTATAGTTGTCTAGGCAAGTCTATGGTTGCCTGAATGGTTCTCAATCAATCAGAGACAGCTGTCATTCATTGTCTCTGATTGGGAGCCATATTTAAAGCAGCCATAGACAGTAGGCTTTCGTGGGTAATTGTCTATGTTCTATGTTGCATGTGTGCACTTAGTCTTTCATAGCTTCACGTTCGTCTGTTTGTTTTGTTTTCGTTCGTTTTTTCGTCTTCCAAAAAAAGAAGATGTATTTTTCACACGCTGCGCCTTGGTCCACTCATTATCCTCAAGACGATCGTGACAGAATTACCCACCAAACTCGGACCAAGCAGCGTGTGAAGCAGCAGCAGGAGCAACCTACACAGGATTTATGGCAATGGGAGCAGGTTCTGGACTATACTACGTGGGAGGAGATCGACAGGTGGGCGATCGACCCAGGGCAAATGCCGGAGCCCGCCTGGGATTCTCTGGAACAGTGCGAGGAGGGATACCGGCGAATGGAGGCAGCACGACGACGCGGCAGGAAGCCTGTGAGTCAGCCCCAAAAAAATATTGGGCGGAGGCTACAAGGGAGTGTGGCGAAGTCAGGTAGGAGACCTGCGCCAACTCCCTGAGCTTACCGTGGAGCGCGAAAGTACGGGCAGACACCGTGTTATGCGGTAGAGCGCATGGTGTCTCCTGTACGTGTGCATAGCCCGGTGCGCTACATACCAGCTCCTCGTATCGGCCGGGCTAGATTGAGTATTGAGCCAGGTGCCATGAAGCCGGCTCAACGCGTCTGGTCTCCAGTGCGTCTCCTCGGGCCGGCATACATGGTACCAGCCTTACGCATGGTGTCCCCGGTTTGCCTACACAGCCCAGTGCGGGTTATTCCACCTCCCCGCATTGGTCGGGCGACGGGGAGGATACAACCAGGTAAGGTTGGGCAGGCTCAGTGCTCAAGGGAGCCAGTACGCCTGCATGGTCCGGTATTTCCGGCGCCACCTCCCCGCCCCAGCCCAGTACCACCAGTGCCTACACCACGCAGCAGGCTTCCTGTGCGTCTCCAGAACCCTGTTCCTCCTCCACGCACTAGCCCTGTGGTGCGTGTCTCCAGCCCATTACCACCAGTGCCTACACCACTCACCAAGCCTCCTGTGCGTCTCCAGAGTCCTGTGTGTCCTGTTGCTGCTTAGCCCAGTACCTCCAGTTCCGGTACCACGCACCAGGCCTACTGTGCGCCTCAGCCGGCCAGAGTCTGCCATCTGCCCAGTGCCGCCTGCACTGTCCGTCTGCCCAGAGCCGTCAGAGCCGCCCGTCTGCCCAGAGCCGTCAGAGCCGCCCGTCTGCCCAGAGCCGTCAGAGCCGCCCGTCTGTCCCGAGCCGTCAGATCCGCCCGCCAGACAGGATCAGCCAGAGCCGCCCGCCAGACAGGATCAGCCAGAGCCGCACGCCAGACAGGATCAGCCAGAGCCGCCCGCCAGACAGGATCAGCCAGAGCCGCCCGCCAGACAGGATCAGCCAGAGCCGCCCGCCAGACAGGATCAGCCAGAGCCGTCCGCCAGACAGGATCAGCCAGAGCCGTCCGCCAGACAGGATCAGCCAGAGCCGTCCGCCAGACAGGACCAGCCAGAGCCGTCCGCCAGCCATGACCAGCCAGAGCCGTCCGCCAGCCATGACCAGCCAGAGCCGTCCGCCAGCCATGACCAGCCAGAGCCGTCCGCCAGCCATGACCAGCCAGAGCCGTCCGCCAGCCATGACCAGCCAGAGCCGTCCGCCAGCCATGACCAGCCAGAGCCGCCAGCCATGACCAGCCAGCCATGACCAGCCAGAGACGTCAGCCAGCCATGACCAGCAAGAGCCGTCAGCCAGCCATGACCAGCAAGAGCCGTCAGCCAGCCATGACCAGCAAGAGCCGTCAGCCAGCCATGACCAGCAAGAGCCGTCAGCCAGCCATGACCAGCAAGCGCCGTCAGCCAGCCATGACCAGCCAGAGCCGTCAGCCAGCCATGACCAGCCAGAGCCGTCAGCCAGCCATGACCAGCCAGAGCCGTCAGCCAGCCATGACCAGCCAGAGCCGTCAGCCAGCCATGACCAGCCAGAGCCGTCAGCCAGCCATGACCAACCAGAGCCGTCAGCCAGCCATGACCAGCCAGAGCCGTCCGCCAGCCATGACCAGCCAGAGCCGTCCGCCAGCCATGACCAGCCAGAGCCGTCCGCCAGCCATGACCAGCCAGAGCCGCCAGCCATGACCAGCCAGAGCCGCCAGCCATGACCAGCCAGAGCCGCCAGCCATGACCAGCCAGCCATGACCAGCCAGAGACGTCAGCCAGCCATGACCAGCCAGAGCCGTCAGCCAGCCATGACCAGCCAGAGCCGTCAGCCAGCCATGACCAGCCAGAGCCGCCAGCCAGCCAGGACCAGCCAGAGCTGGCTGATGTTTTGTATGTATTTGTCTCGTCTTGGGTGGTTGTATTGTATAGGGGGTTTTGTTGAGTGTATGGGGTTGGGTTTAGTATAGTTGTCTAGGCAAGTCTATGGTTGCCTGAATGGTTCTCAATCAGAGACAGCTGTCATTCATTGTCTCTGATTGGGAGCCATATTTAAGGCAGCCATAGACAGTAGGCTTTCGTGGGTAATTGTCTATGTTCTATGTTGCATGTGTGCACTTTTTTCACACGCTGCACCTTGGTCCACTCATTATCCTCAAGACGATCGTGACACCATGCTGTTTTTTAAATATTTTTAAATATTTTATTTTTGCATTTTCCAATTACGAACATTCAAAACAAAAGTGAAAAGATATTAGACAACAATATGACAAAGTGACAGAGCTTAAATTAAAATATATATATATATATAATTATATATACAAACATACAGTAAATAAGTCATAATAAAGAGTGAATGACATAGCAAAGTGTAAAAAGTGTAGCAAAGACTGAGTTGGTTATTTGTATTTAAAACATGAATTCTGGTTATTTGCTATTCATTAGAAAAGTTTGAAGCCTAAAAAACGGGTCACCTGCCGTAAGCTACATATTATACATTACGTGTGAAACATTATATAAGGATAATATAGATTCAATGTGATGTGAGATTCTCCATATAGTCAATAAAAGGTTGTCAAATTCTGTAAAATGTCTCTAACTTAAGTGATTTTCTCCAGTGGGATACAACTATTAACTTCCGATAGCCACATTGCAACTGGCAGGGGGGAATCCGATTTCCATTTCAAAGCAATGCATTTCTTGGCAATCGCTAGCAATATTTCTGTTAGCTTAATAGTATGGCTTTGCCTAAGATTGGAGTTCGTAAAGTTACCCAGTAGACAGACCTCCGGGTCTAAAGGGAATGCAACCCCATGAATTGAGGATATGGTATCGCATACCCCCTGCCAGAAACCATGTAGTTTTGAACACTGCCAAGTGGAATGGAGGAATGTTCCTTCATCTGAGCCACATCTAAAACATAGGGAGGAGATATCAGGGTTGAACTTGTGCAGTCTAGATGGGGTAATATAGAGCTGATGGAGGAAATTAAACTGGATCAGTCTGTATCTGGAGTTCAATGTGGATGTAACACCATCCCTGCATAGGTCACTCCATAGACCCTCATCAAGATCAATACCCAGATCTTTTTCCCATCTAAGTCGGGGTTTATCTAGCCCAGGCAGTGTTAGTCCTGACAAGAGCATTCTAAACATGAGAAATGGTCTTAAACAGTGGGTGGTCTGCGTGGCAGAGTTGTTCAATAGGTGACATCTTAGATAGGTTCCATTGTCCCTTGAGAGACACCCTAATAAAGTTTCGTAGTTGTAGGTAGCTAAAGAAGTCCCTATTAGGCAAGTGGTATTTCTGTTTCAGCTGATCAAAAGACATAAGAACTTCCTCCTCGTAACAATGTTCCAGAAGAGTGATCCCCTTATCAGACCATGGTCTAAAGTTACTATTCTTGGAAAAACATAGGGATCAATCTATTGTTCCATAAAGGGGTTTTAGGGGAAAGAAATCCCTCTCGTCTGAACAGCTCATGCAGTTTGCACCATGCCAGGACAGAATGTATGATTAAAGGGTTGTCTGTGATGGTTTTTATAGATTTTCTGTCCCATTTGTAAAACAATTCTGCCCCAGTGTCATCATTTACCTCAAACTTTTCAATGTTCAACCATGAAGGAGAGGGACGAACCGTCTGGTCAGCTTGACGAGAGAGGAAAAGAATGCTGTGGGCACAGGGATAAGGAGAGATTGAAACAAATATAGAAATCTGGGCAGGACATTCATTTTAATTACATTGATTTTACCCAGTAGAGTGAGAGGCAAGTCCATCTGTTTACACAGGTCACTCTCCACCGTTTGCAACAAGCTGGCCAGATTGAGTTTATAGAAGTTCTTCAGGTTATCATCCACCATTATGCCCAAATATGTGAAGCCCATAGGCAACCATCTAAAAGGAAACTTGTGCTTGATGGTATGGTGGTCAAAGACAGACAACGGTAAGATTACGCTTTTATCAAAATTGACCTTATATGCAGAGAAAGAACTATAATACTGTAGTAGGATCTGCAAGTGAGAGAGGGAGTGTTCTGGGTTTGTTAGAAATAAGATAAGGTCGTCCGCAAAGAGTGATAACTTATGGGTATGGGGGCCCACCTCAAAGCCATGTATGTCAGGGCACGTTCTAATAGCTTCAGCCAACGGTTCGATGGCGAGGGCAAGGAGGTGGGGGCTAATTGGGCAACCTTGTCTGTTCCCCCTATAGAGAGGGAAAGAGGGGGAAGTAATCCCATTGGTAACAATCCTAGCTTTAGGAGATTTGTAGAGTGATTTTATCAAATTTACAAACACGATACCTAAACCAAACTTTTCCAAGACGCGAAAGAGGTATGGCCATTCAACCCTATCACAGGCCTTTTCAGCGTCGAGGGAGACTGTTAGCAAGGTGAATTATATCAAAGAACCTTCTGAGATTATTGGAGGACAATCTATTAATTATGAAGCCAGTCTGATCTGGGTTGACCAACAGGGGACTGACTCCAGTCTCTTAGATAGCATTTTGGTGACCAGTTTACAATCTGTGTTAAGGAGAGAGATTGGTCTATAGGAGGCGCACTTTAGCGGGTTTTTCCCTTTCTTGTGGATTACAGTAATCACTGCTTGAGAGAAAGACTCTGGAAAGCAGTTGTCTTCCACGTTTTATTTAAGTACCTCCATAAGGTAGGGGACCAACAGCTCCATCAATTCTTTATAGAACTCTGGAGGGAAGCCATCCTCCCCAGGAGATTCATTAGAAGGTAAGGATTTAACGGCCTCCAACAATTCAGGAACTGAGAACTGTTCACTCAGGCGCTCTCTGTCTTCCTCTGTCAGGCATGGGAGGTTGGGAGAGGAGAGAAAGGAGTCAATCTCTGATAGATCATCGCTTGATTGGGAAGTGTAGAGGTCTTCGTAGTATTTCTTAAAAGTATCCTTAATATCAGTAGGGTCAAAAGATACCTCATCAGTAAGAGTTTCTATAGCATTAATTGTCCTCTTACTTTCCTCTGCTTTCAGTTGCCATGCCAATACTTTGTGTGCTTTCTCTCCAAGCTTGTAATAACCCTGTTTTGATTTAGTGATGGCCCTCTCAGCTTGATATGTGTTCAGAGTATTATATTTCCGGTTTTTAGTTACCAAAAGCCTGTATAGATCTTTAGTCGGGCCTCTTTGGTAGGTTATCTCTAGCTCAGAGATTTCAGAGATTTCCTATCTGAGGGCACTCAGTTCCGCACCGTGTTTTCTCTTCAACCCTTTAGTATAGGAAATGATCTGTCCCCTCAGATAGGCCTTCAATGTGTCCCAAAGAATGAAACTGTCAGGAGCGGAGGGTTTGTTTGTCAAAGTAAAAATATTGATCTGCTCTTTGATAAATGCACAAAATTTAGATTGCTTCAGGAGTGCAGAATTTAGTCTCAATCTATATGCTCCATTTACATTGGTAGGAATGGAGATTGATAATACCAGAGGAGAATGGTCACTAAGCAATTTGGGGAGATACTCGATATCTAACACTCTATGAAACAGTTGGGTCGATAGTAAAAAGTTATCTATGCGTGTGTGTGTCTTCTGTGGGTGTGAATAAAAAGAGTAGTCCCTATCCTGTGGGTGCAACTGTCTCCAGATGTCTAGCAAATTAAGATATTTCATGAATGGCATGGTGAGCATGCCGGCTTTGGTAAGAAGTGAGGGTTTATCAGAGAACCTATCAAGAACTATCTAAACAAAACATTTAATCTCCTCCAACCAGTAGCCATCCTGGTGGTACTTGAGCAACCTGAAGGAAGACATTCTGAATTAACATATGGTCATCAAAGTTAGGAACATAAATATTCAATAGCGTCCAAGACTCCGAAACATATGCCCCTGCACCAAAACAAACCTGCCCGAGGGACCAGAGATGGTGTTGTTGACGCAGAAGGAAGGGGATGTGACTACTTATCAAAATTGCAGTTCCTCTTGCTTTGGAGTTAAAAGAGGATGCAAAAACTTGTCCTACCCATTCCCTCTTCAATTTCTTGTGTTCACTGGCTGTAAGAAACACAATGTCAGCCTTTAATTTCTTAAGGTATGTATAGACTCTTTTCCTCTTAATCGGGCTGTTAAGACCTTTTACGTTGAATGTGACATATTTTAGTGGATTAAGCGTAGATTGAGTTTCAAATATGTAACCGAATGGAAATCTCTCATATGTAAATAGTCAGGTAATGTTTCAACTTTAGTTTGAACACTGAAGTGACCTATGTGTCTCTTTAGGAAGGAAACAACAATAAACATAGAAGAAGAAAAAAAACGTAAACCCCACCCACCCCGATTGTCAAACTAAAACAACAATCCCAACAATCAAACATGAATACACTTGTAGAGATACGTTGTTGCTCGCTTTCCATCTTGCTCTTACTAGCTCTAAACTTTGGCGTAAACTAAAACCTGTGAGCTCTCTAAGTTGAAAACAAACATTGTGAATAGACATTTATGGCTGAATATTTACTGCCCACAGTAAGGGCTGCTTGAGTCTCTTTTCAGGAGAAGAGAAACGTAAATGGGGGGGAAAGCAGTGGGCCTAAGCCCACTAATTTGCTTCGCCCAGTGGATATTGACTAAAACAAAAATGTACTCTCGTTGTCACCGCCGTTGTAAGGAGGAGACCAAGGTGCAGCGTGGTATGCGTACATTCTCTTTATTTAAGAATGAACACTGAACAAACAAACAAAATAACAAACTGAACCGTGAAGCTAATATGAGTAGTGAAGACAGGCAACTAAACGTAGAACAAGAACCCACAAACACCAAAGGGAAAATGGCTACCTAAATATGATCCCCAATCAGAGACACCGATAAACAGCTGCCTCTGATTGGGAACCATATCAGGCCACCATAGATATACAAATCACCTAGACCTACAAAAACCCTAGACATACATAAAACCCTAGACATACAAAAAACCCTAGACACCACAAAAACTAACGTACCCACCCTGAAAACACCCTGACCTAGTCACACCCTGTCCTAACCAAAATATAAAGAAAACAGAGATATCTTAGGTCAGGGCGGGACACTTGTAAATGTAATTGAACTCATCCTGGGGAAAAAAACGGTTAGTTGAAAATGTACAAATCAATTATAGCGACCGGATAGCGGGGTAAACGGATCCAAATTCCAAGAAGATATCAGCAGTTCAGTCCCAGGACAGCATGGACAAGAAAAAACAAACAAACTGCATCTTATCCCCCAGAGAGACCATCCTGGTTCAGACGTGGTTCAGTTCTTTGAGAAAAGTGAACACTTCTCCCGGTGTGTTGAAGAGATGGCTTCGGCCTTTGTACTGAACTGTCATCCGCGCAGGGTGGATGAGGTAGCCGGTGATGTTCTCTCCTTCAGTGCTTTGGCGGCAGGTCTGAACTGCTTGCGACGTCTGGCGAAATCTGTGCTCATTTCCGGGAAAATGATGATGTCCCTCTTTGGCTCTTGCGAGTTGCAGTACCTTCTCTCTGTCCTGGAAACGGAGGAACCTGATCAGGATGGCCTGTGGGGGCTCATCTGGCCGGGGTTCGGTGCTGATGTTCTGTGGGCGCGTTCGATTTCTAACGGCTTGGTGAAGTCGATTATGCCTAGGACATCCGGGATCCATTGAGTGAAGAAACGGACCGGGTCACGGCCCTCGCTGTCCTCTTTCAATCCCACCACACGGATATTGCTAGGTCTGCTCTGGTTTTCCATCTGGTCTACCTCGTTTTTGAGGTAGGCATTGTCCTTCTGCAGTTGTATCAGAACCTGATCATGTTGAGTGATGGTATCTTCAACTGTGCTAATGCGCAGCTCCGCCTCAGTCGTTCTCAAAAGAAGATAATTCATGGAGGATTTCAGGTCGTCAATGGAAGAATGGAGTTCAGCCGATTTCTTGTCAATTTTCAGAGAAAGACCTTTGTTACCATCCTGAATTTCCCGGGGGAGAGTAGCATGTATGTTGGCAGGCTCGCAAGAGGCTGCCAAGAGCAACAGTCTGGAACTGTCGTCTGAGTTATGAGGGCTAATGCTAATCTTGCTAGCTGTAAAGTTATCGTTATCTTGGGAATCAACGATGTTTTGGTCGTCTTTCTTGCCTCTCGGCCGGAGGTCCATGGCTCTTTGGGAAGGTAAGTACTTGACAATTTATCAGCCAATGTTAGAATATTGTTTCAACGTTGTTATTTAGATAATAATGGAATAACATTGAAGAGCTCGGTTTGTCAACGTCTGCTCAGCTCCGCGGCATCACGTGCTGTCAGGTGGATGGATTGTCTTGGTAAAGGAGAAATGCTCACTAACAGAGCTGTAAACCAATTCATGCACAAAATGTTAGAAAAAAAAAGCTTTTTGTGCATATGGAAAATTTCTGTGATCTTGTATTTCAGCTCATGAAACATGGGACCAACACTTTACACGTTGCGTTTATTTTTTTGTTCAGTGTAAACTAAGTCCCAAAAACAACATTTTTCCCAACCTTGTGCCGTCCACCTCATAACAGAAATTTAGATAAAGCATAATCAAAGCACCACAGGAGTTCAAAACTGCATTAATACAAATCACCTACACAAAGAAAGGGCTTCAGTCGTGCTTATGAAACAAATTGACTTTAGCTTAGCTTCTAAAGAGGATTCTGCTGCTTAGGAATGCTGAGGCAAAGAATTAACCTACATATAAAACACTATCATGTATGTGAATGGCAGGCACAACATAACACAAATAAGGTACAATGGCTTTAAATACCTAAGACATTCAGTAGACATTCCTGAATTTGATGGTTTTCTAAAGTCAGCAACAACAAAAAAATCCTGTTTAATAATGAATTAGGCTACAGTCCATGCTTTTATCACCTATCCGTCTGTTTTAGAATGGTTTTACCAGATGCGGAACGACTAAGAAATGTCTCTTCTATGAGAATTAGAGTTTGGAGTAACCACGCATAGGATGCCCTTTCATTCTATTTTGCTGAAGAATTTTGTCAGAAGTTCTCTCCCAACGTGCTTTCACTTTGTAATGATGATGCGGCGGTGAGTCGGAAGCAGGTGTAAGTGAAACGTTTTAATAAAACAACAAAACCAAGAACACGACACTAACATAAGGCAGAATGCCAATACACAAGAGCAATACCAACTGGTGAGTGAACCTGGGAGAGTGACATAATAAAGGGGAAGAAATTATGAAGTTAATGGAGTCCAGGTGTGAATCATAATGATTCATAATCATAATGATTCACAGCTGCGCGTAATGATGAATCCCAGAACCGGTGGTTAGTACTTTGATGACGTCGTACGCCGGAGGAGAGGAGCAGGAGCAGACGTGACACACTTGACATGTCAGCGTCCATGCGCCCGGCCCGCCACAGGAGTCGCTAGAGCGTGATGGGACAAGAACATCCAGGTCGGCCAAACCCTCCCCTAACCCGGACGATGCTGGTCCAATCGTGCGTCACCTCATGGGTCTCCCGGTCGCGGCCGGCTGCAACACAGCCTGGGATCGAACCCGGATCTGAAGTGACGCCTCAAGCGCTGCAGTGTCTTAGATCGCTGCGACACTCATGAGGCCCAAGATGTTTCTACAACTTCATTGGAGTCCACCTGTGGTAAATTCAATTGATTGGACATGATTTGGAAAGGCACAAATCAAAGTTTATTTGTCACGTGCGCCGAGTACAACAGGTGAAATGTTTACTAACAGGCTCTAACCAATAGTGCAAAAAAGGTGTTAGGTGAACAATAGGTAAGTAAAGAAATAAAACAACAGTAAAAAGACAGGCTATATACAGTAGTGAGGCTATAAAAGTAGCAAGGCTACATACAGACACCGGTTAGTCAGGTTGATTGAGGTAGTATGTACATGTAGAAAGGGTTAAAGTGACTGCATATATGATGAACAGAGAGTATCAGTAGCGTAAAAGAGGGGTTGGCGGGTGGTGGGTGGAGGAACACAATGCAGATAGCCCGGTTAGCCAATGTGCGGGAGCACTGGTTGGTCGGCCCAATTGGGGTAGCATGTACATAAATGTATAGTTAAAGTGACTACGCATATATGATAAACAGAGAGTAGCAGCAGCGTAAAAAGAGGGGTTGGGGGGTCTATATAAGGCCACACAGTTGACAGTGCATATCAGAGCAAAAACCAAGCCACGAGGTCGAAGGAATTGTCCGTAGAGCTCCGAGACACAGTTGTGTCGAGGCACAGATCTGGGGAAGGTTACCCAAAACATTCTGCTTCATTGAAGGTCCCCAAGAACACAGTGGCCTCCATCATTCTTAAATTGAAGAAGTTTAAAACCACCAAGACTTCCTAGAGCTGGCCGCCCGCCAAAACTGAGCAATCAGAGTAGAAGGGCCTTTGTCAAGGAGGTGACCAAGAACCCGATGGTCACTCTGACAGCTCCATACATCCTCTGTGGAGATGGGAGAACCTTTTAGAAGGACAACGATCTCTGCAGCACTCCACCAATCTAGCCTTTGTGGTTTAGTGGCCAGACAGAAGCCACTCCTCAGTAAAATGCACATGATAGCCCGCTTGATAGCCCGCTTAGGTGCCAAACAAGATTCCCTGCTCTGATGAAACCAAGATTAAACTCTTTGACATGAATGCCAAGCATCACATCTGGAGGAAACCTGGCACCATCCCTATGGTGAAGTATGGTGGTGGTGGCAGCATCATGCTGTGGGGATGTTTTTCAGCAGCAGGAACTGGGAGACTAGTCAGGATCGTGGGAAAGAAGAACAGAGCGAAGTACTGAGAGATCCTTGATGAAAACCAGCTCCAGAGCGCTCAGGACCTCAGACTGAGGCGAATGTTCACCTTCCAACAGGACAACGACCCTAAGCACACAGCCAAGACAATGCAGTAGTGGCTTCGGAACAAGTCTCTGAATTTCCTTGAGTGGACCAGCCATAGCCCGGACTTGAACCCGATCGTACAGCTCTTGAGAGACCAGAAAATATCTGTGCAGCGACGCTCCCCATCCAACCTGACAGAACTTGAGAGGATCTGAAGAGAAAAATGAGTGAACCTCCCCAAATACAGGTGTGCCAAGCTTGTAGCACCCTAACCAAGAAGACTTGAGACCGTAATCGCTACCAAAGGTGCTTCAACAAAGCACTGAGTAAAGGGTCTGAATAGTTATGTGAATGTGATATGTCAGTATTTTTTTCAATACATTTGCAGAAATTTTAAATCTGTTTTTGCTTTGTCATTATACGGTATTGTGTGTGGATTGATTATTTTATAATAAAGCTATAACGTAACAAAATGTGGAAAAAGTCAAGGGGTCTGAACACTTTCTGAATGCACTGTATTTACTCTGGATATGCTCTGGATAAGAGCGTTTGCTAAATGACGTAAATATTTGTTAGCTCTCCAGTGATCAAACTATCGTGCCAGTCAACAAACTTTGACTATACTGTCTCCTCCAAGAACAGACCTAGCTAGATTGATTGTCAGAAACATAGCCCTAGCCCTTAACATGAGTCCAATTCCATTGCATTGCATTAGATTGGGTCATTGGATGTCCCCTTTAGACTTGTAATGGAAATGCCCCCGAAACTCCGGACAATGCCTAAATGATCGGCCTAAACTCAAATTTGCAGGGGCTCAACAATCTAATCCTTGTGTTTAGGACACTATACACAAAATTAATCATTTGGCCAAATATTTAGGAAGAGTTCATCATTTATTGCAGTCTGTGAAGGAAGCAATAACATCAAAAAAGTGGTAAGCAAGTCATGTCCAAAAAACAGATTTCCATCAAGTGAAACAAATGTATTGTGCTAGAGGTTTCATGATGCTTGTACCTAAACCAGTGCTTGACTTGGACTGAAATGGGTACCGTTACTAATTTTGGGTGCCGGTACTGTTTACATTTACAGTTGAAGTCGGAAGTTTACATACACTTAGGTTGGAGTCATTAAAACTTGATTTTTAACCACTCCACAAATTTGCATGACACATGTCATTTTTCCAACAATTGTTTACAGACAGATTATTTCACTGTATCACAATTCCAGTGGGTCAGAAGTTTACATACACTAAGTTGACTGTGCCTTTAAAGAGCTTGGAAAATTCCAGAAAAATATGTCATGGCTTTAGAAGCTTCTGATAGGCTAATTGACATCATTTGAGTCAATTGGAGGTGTACCTGTGGATGTATTTGGAGGCCTACCTTCAAACTCAGTGCCTATTTACTTACTTGACATCATGGGAAAATCAAAAGAAATCAGCCAAGACTTCAGAAAAAGAAACATTCTTCCACATTCTTTTGGAGAGATTAGAAACCCTAACTGGTTTACACAGACAAGTTCTTGCCTGGTTTAGTCTTATCTGTTGGAAAGATATCAGTTCGTCTCTACGGAAGGTTTGTCCTCTGACAAATCAATTGTATGTTTCAGCGTTCCTCAAGGTTCCCTTCTAGGACCACTATTGTTTTCACTATATATTCTACCTCTTGGTAATGTCATTCGGGAAACACAATGTCAACTTTCACTGCTTTGCAGATGACACACAGCTGTACATTTCGATGAAACATGGTGAAGCCCCAAAATTGCCTACCCTGGAAGACTGTGTTTCAGACATAAGGAAGTGGATGGCGGCAAATGTTTTACTTTTAAACTCGGACAAAACAGAGATGCTAGTTCTAGGTCCCAAGAAACAAAGAGATCTGCTGTTTGATCTGACAATTAATCTTGATGGTTGTACAGTCGTCTTTAAAAAAACTGTGAAGGACCTCGGCGTTACTCTGGACCCTGATCTCTCTTTTGACGAACATATCAAGAATACTTCAACGACAGCTTTTTTCTGTCTTCGTAACAAGTCAAATCAAATCTAAGTTTATTCGTCAAGTGCACGTGCTTACTTACAGGCTCGAACCAATAGTGCAAAAAAAGTATTAGGTGAACAATAGGTAAGTACAGAAATTAAAACAACAGTAAAAAGACAGTGAAAAAAAGTAGTGAGGCTATATACATTAGCGAGGCTATAAAAGTAGCGAGGCTACATACAGACACCGGTTAGTCAGGCTGATTGAGGTAATATGTACATGTCTCAGCCTCCAGTATTTATGCTGCAGTAGTTTGTGTCGGGGGGCTAGGGTCAGTTTCTTATATCTGGAGTTATTCTCCTGTCTTATCCAGTGTCCTGTGTGAATTAAATTTTAAGTATGCTCTCTCTAATTCTCTCTTTCTCTCTCTCGGGGGGACCTGAGCCCTAGGACCATGCCTCAGGACTACCTGGCATGATGACTCCTTGCTGTCCCCAGTCCACCTGGCCGTGCTGCTGCTCCAGTTTCAACTGTTCTGCCTGCTGCTATGGAACCCTGACCTGTTCACCGGACGTGCTACCTGTCCCAGACCTGCTGTTTTCAACTCTCTAGAGACCGCAGGAGCGGTAGAGATACTCTTAATGATCAGCTATGAAAAGCCAACTGACATTTACTCCTGAGGTGCTGACTTGCTGCACCCTCGACAACTACTGTGATTATTATTATTTGACCATGCTGGTAATTTATGAACATTTGAACATCTTGGCCATGTTCTGTTATAATCTCCACCCGGCACAGCCAGAAGAGGACTGGCCACCCCTCAGAGCCTGGTTCCTCTCTAGGTGTCTTCCTAGGTTTTGGCCTTTCTAGGGTGTTTTTCCTAGCCACCGTGCTTCTACACCTGCATTGCTTGCTGTTTGGGGTTTTAGGCTGGGTTTCTGTAGAGCACTTCGAGATATTAGCTGATGTACGAAGGGCTATATAAAATAAACTTGATTTGATTTGAATGTTAACTAATCACATATAACAATCCTGCAATACAGAGGGGAAGGGGTTCTGTCTTTAATGTTTCTGTGTTGTATTCTCAAATTAATATTTCCTTTTCGTCTAGTTGTAAGATCTGTTTTATTTGATTACCACTCTCTCTCAGTATTACAGCATGGTGAATCAATTTTGCAGCTTATCATATGGCAAGCATCGCCTATGCAGCCATAGGCCTAAAGTATGATGGCGTTACTGGCATTATGGGCATCTGTTATCTAAAGCAGAGAATAGCTAAACTCACACATTGTTTACGTGTTGAGGTATATGTTCTCAATTTAAAATGATAACAGTAGACAATGTTTGCGAGGCAAACCATATACCAGATTTTGTACGTGCCTTTTAAGTGCTGACATATAAAATAGTTTAGGTCAAATCCAACCCTTTCAGCCACAGTTAGAAAGTAAGGAGATGACAATTAGGCTACAGGAGATTAGCATTACAAGTAACATTTTAGGAGGTTCATTTTATTTCATTGATTTTAGCAATGTTATTTGCAAAATAACTGCAGTTTTTCCATAGATAGACAGTGGTTTCAAGTTTTATTAGACGTATGTACGGGATACGCATGGCATAAATTGTCCAACAAACTGCTTACTTGCAGGTTATTTTTCAACAATGCAAACAACAATAAGAAATAATAAAAGATATCAATATGAACAAATATAAGGTAAATGTCAGTAGCATAGAATACATTTTTTAGCACAAGTATAATACAGGAAGGCACAGTTTATAGTCCAATATTTACATGCGTATTGGGGAAGGGGGGTGGATAGGGGACAACTATAAATTGAGCGGTATAATAAGAGTCTGGTAGCAGCAGTTGTGATATATGTGTAGCATGAATGTATGTATAAATACTATGTATACAAAAGTAGAAATTTCTGCCCTGCTAGAGCTTCCCCGTTCAACTGTAAGTGCTGCTATTGTGAAGTGGAAACGTCAAAGTGGAAGTGGAAACAAACTCACAGAACGGGACCACCCAGTGCTGAAGCGCATAACGGCAAAAATCGTCTGTCCTTGGTTGCAACACTCAGAACCGAGTTCCAAACTTCCTCTGGAAGCAATGTCAGCACAATAAATGTTTGTTGGGAGCTTCGTGAAATGGGTTTCCATGGCCGAGCAGCCTAAGATCACAAGATCACAAGCCTAAGATCACCATGTGCAATGCCAAGCGTCGGCTGGAGTGGTGTAAAGCTCGCCGCCATTGGAATCTGGAGCAGTGGAAATGTGTTCTCTGGAGTGATGAATCACGCTTCACCATATGGCATTCCGATGGACAAATCTGGGTTTGGCGGATGACAGGAGAATGCTACCTGCCCCAATGCATAGTGCCAACTGTAAAGTTTGATGGAGGAGGAATAATGGTCTGGGGCTGTTTTTCATGGTTCAGGCCCCTTAGTTCCAGTGAAGGGAAATCTTAAGGCCACAACATACAATGACATTCTAGACGATTCTGTGCTTCCAACTTTGTGGCAACAAAGCGAGGTCCATACGGAAATAGTTTGTTGAGATTGGTGTGGAAGAATTGACGTGCATGCACAGAGCCCTGACCTCACCCCATCGAACACCTTTGGGATGAATTGGAATGCCGACTGCAAGCCAGGCCTAATCACCAAACATCAGTGCACGAGCTCTCTATTGCTGTTGAGGCAATAGTGATGCATCCGGTCAGGACACTCCTGATGGTGCAGCGGTAGTATTTGGAGAGAACCTGGGGAGGCATATTGAATTTTTTCAGCTGCCTTAGGAAGTAGAGACACTGTTGCGCCCTCTTGGCAACAGTGGTGGTGTTTATGGTCCATGACAAGTCCTCGGTGATGTGGACGCAGAGGAACTTAAAACTTGCCTCTCTCTCTACTGCAGTCCCGTTGATGTGGATCACGGCATGTCCCTCCACTGCTTCCTGAAGTCAACAATCAACTCTTTGTTTTGCTGACATTGAGGGAGAGGTTGTTGTCATGACACCACAAACCCAGTTTACCTCCTCCTCCAGTTTACCTCCTCCCTATAGGCTGACTCGCCGTTGTTGGTTATCAAGCATACAACATTGGTGTCAACAGCAAACTTGATGATGGAGTTGGTGTCGTGCAAAGCCACACAGTCATTGGTGAACAGGAAGTACAGCAGAGGGCTGAGGACACACCCCTGGGGGGCCCCTGTGTTAAGAGTCAGTGTGGAGGAGGTTTTGCCAATCCTCACAGCCTGTGGTCTAACCATCAGGAAGTCCAGTCTCCAGTTGCAGAGGGTGGTCTCGAGACCCAGGGCTCTGAGCTTGGAGTCAAGTTTGGAGGGAACAATAGTGTTGAATTCTGAACTGTAGTCAATTAACAGCATTCTCACATAGGTGTTCCGCTTGTCCAGATGTGCTACGGCAATGTGAATAGCGATGTAAATTGCATCTTTGTGGATCTGTTGTAGCGGTAGGTACATTGGAGTGGGTCTAGTGTGCCCGTATTCTAGCCTTGATGTGGACCATGACTACCCTCTTGAAGCACGTGATGAGGGTTGAGCGAGGTGATGATGAGCGAGGTGAGTGTGATGGGGCAATAGTCACCTTGGCATTCTTGGGCACTAGGACAATGGTGGTTTTCTTAAATCAGGTGGGAACTATAGCCTTGGACAGGGACAGGTTGAAGGTGTCCAAAAATATGCCCGTCAGCTAGTCAGCACACACACTGAGGACGCTGCCAGGTATGCCATCTGGGCCTGCTCTTTTCCTCACGTCAGCTTCTGAGAACAAAAGCACCTGGTCGTCCAGAGCAATGAGAGTCTTCCTGGATGGCTCGGTATTGTCTGCTTTGAAGTGAGCATAGAATGTGTTAATGTGTTCGTCTGGGAGGGAGGCTTTGGTGGGCACAGTACAGCTGGATTTTCCTTTGTAGTCTGTTGTCATTACCGTATGTGACACGAGCCTGAGTTATCGAACATCAATTCAAGTTAGTCTGTATTGTCTTTTTGCATCCCTAATAATAAAATGGCCCCGGAGTAGAAGGCAGACGTTTTACGTGCCCCCAAACAATTGTGTTTTTTAGTTTGTTTATTTGCGTTGTTTGTAACTTAATTTTGTACTTATTTTGTACATAATGTTGCAGCTACCATCTCTTATGACCGAAAATAACTTCTGTGACATCAGGACTGCGATTACTCACCACGAACTGACAGAATCCTTTTTTTCCTTTAACCTTTTTTTTATTTGGCGCTCTGCAATTCAGCGGTTGTTTACGAAAATGATCCTGCTAAAGGGATCCGTGCGTCAAGAAGTTAAAACCTCTTGGGGCACGGATCCCTTTAGCGGGATAATTGTCATCAACAACCGCTGAATTGCAGAGCGCCAAATAAAAAAAATGTGCAAAAAATATTTATATTCAAGAATTCACAAGCGCAACATAGCAAAACACAGTTTAGCTTGTTGTTAATCCACCTGTCGTGTCAGAGTTTGAAAATATGCTTTACAGCGAAAGCAATCCAAGCGTTTGTGTGAGTTTATCGATCACTAGACAAAACATTACGAACACCTAGCAGCAATGTAGTATATTGCACAATTTGATCTTGTTCATATTCATGACCATGCCCTTTTTATAGAGGTGAGTAAATGTTACTGGTTTATGTATATTATTAAAGTCAGTTTGGTTCTAGTAAGTGTGATTGGGGATGAAAGGTTATTTAAGAGAAAGTGGAATCAACAAGTGCCTCAATGTTAACAACCTGTAGATTTCTCACGAAAGTCAAAAAAGCAATCAAATTAATCGCTTACCTTTGATGATCTTCGGATGTTTGCACTCACGAGACTCCCAGTTACACAATAAATGTTCCTTTTGTTCGATAAAGCTGATTTTTATATCCAAAAACCTCCATTTGGTTTGCGCGTTATGTTCAGTAATCCACAGGCTCGTGCCGGTCTTGAAGGGCAGAAGAAAAATCCAAATAGTATCCGTAAAGTTCTTAGAAACATGTCAAACGTTTTTATAATCAATCCTCAGCTTATTTTTAACATAAATACTCCATAATATTTCAACCAGAGGGTAAAGTTATTCAATACAAGACAGAAATAAAATGTTGAGATACCTCTTTCGCACGCAAGAACTAATCAAGGACACTGACGCGATTTGATAAATCTCGCTCATTTTTCAGAATAAAATCTTGAAACTATGTCTAAAGACTGTTCACAACCTGTGGAAGCCATTGGAAAAGGAATCTCCCTTTAAATGGAGGTTAGGCAGGCAATGGAACAGGGATTTTTCAAAATAAGAGGCACTTCCGGGTTGGATTTCCTCAGGTTTTCGCCTGCAAAATCAGTTCTGTTATACTCACAGACATATTTTGACAGTTTTGGAAACTTTATAGTGTTTTCTATCCTAATCTGTCAATTATATGCATATTCTAGCATCTGGGCCTGAGAAATAGGCCGTTTACATTGGGAACAATATTTTTCCAAACATAAAAATTCTGCCTCCTAGCGTCAAGAAGTTAACGAGTCTGACGGGCCCGACGCGAACAATATACTGCTTTCTCGGGAACATGCCCAGATCCCAGTGATTTGCGTGAAGAGGAGGCGGAGTAAAAGGGTCCGGAGGGCGGGCTGGCTTCTGAGAATTCGTGGGCGATCTAATAAACTCCTACTTCCTTCCATTCTGCTAGCAAACGTGCAATCTTTGGACAATAAAATAGATGACCTACGCGGAAGATTAGACTACCAAAAGGACATTCAAAACTGTAATATCTTATGCTTCACGGAGTCTTGGCTGAACGATGACACTATCAACATACAGCTAGCTGGTTATACACTGCACTGGCAGGATAGAACAGCGGCGTCTGGTTAGACAAGCGGCGGCGGACTATGTATCTTTGTAAATAACAGCTGGTGCATGATATCTAAGGAAGTTTCAAGCTATTCCTCGCCTGAGGTAGAGTGTCTCATGATAAGCTGTAGACCACACCGTCACACCCTGATCTGGTTCACCTGTCCTTGTGATTGTCTCCACCCACTTCAAGTGTCGCTTATTATCCCCGGTGTACAGTATATGTATATCCCTGTGTTTCCTGTCTCTCTGGGCCAGTTCGTCTTGTTTGCCATGTCAACCAACGTTTTTCCTTGCTCTTATTTTTCCCAGTCTCTGTTTGTTTCTAGTCCTCCTGGTTTCAACCTCTGCCTGTTCTGACTACCTGCCTGCATGATCACTCTGTCTGTTCTGACTACCAGCCTGCCTATCCCCTTGTACTGTTTTAGACTCGGATCTGGTTTCTGACCCCTGACTGGCCTGACCTCAAGACTGCCTATTGTCTGGTACTGTTTGAACTCTGACCTGGTTTCTGAACTTTCGCCTGTCCCTGACCTGCCTTTGCCTACTCCCTTTGATATAATAAATATCGGAGCTCTACCATCTGCCTGCTGTGTCTGCATTTTGGTCTCGCCTTGTGCCCTTATACACACTATCTACCGAGAGAGTTTTCATCTGTATTTTTCGTAGCTGTTGACATACCACCGCAGTCAGAGGCTGGCACTAAGACAGCATTGAATGAGCTGTATTCCCTCCAAAGTAAACAAGAAAACGGACCACCAAACTGGACCACCTTTACTCCACACACAGAGATGCATAGAAAGCTCTCCCTCACCCTCCATTTGGCAAATCTGACCATAATTCTATCCTCCTGATTCTTGCTTACAAGAAAATATGAAAGCAGGAAGCACCAGCGACTAGATCAATAAAAAAGTGGTCAGATGAAGCAGATGCTATGCTACAGGACTGTTTTGCTAGCACAGACTGGAATATGTTCCGGGATTCCTACAATGGCATTGAGGAGTATACCACATCAGTCACTGGCTTCATCAATAAGTGCATTGATGACGTTGTCCCCACAGTGACCGTACGTATATACACCAACCAGAAGCCATGGATTACAGGTAACATCCGCACTGAGTTAAAGGCTAGAGCTGCCGCTTTCAAGGAGCGGGACTCTAACCTGGAAGCTTATAAGAAATCCCGCTATGCCCTCCGATGAACCTTCAAACAGGCAATGCGTCAATACAGGACTAAGAGCGAATCGTACTACACCGGCTCTGACACCAGTCGGATGTGGCAGGGCTTGCAAACCATTATAGACTACAAACAGAAGCACAGCCAAGAGCTGCCCAGTGACACAAGCTTACCAGACGAGCTAAACTACTTCTATGCTCGCTTTGAGGCAAATAACACTGAAACATGCATGAGAGCACCAGCTGTTCCAGAAGACTGTGTGATCACGCTCTCCGCAGCCGATGTGAGTAAAACCTTTAAACTGGTCAACATTCACAAGGCCAGGACGCGTACTGCAACAGCAGTACCTATTCCCCCTCAGGAGACTGAAAAGATTTGGTATGGGTCCTCAGATCCTCAAACATTTCTGAAGCTAAACCGTCGAGAGCATCCTGGCTGGATACATCACCGCCTGGTATGGCAACTGCTGGGACTCCGACCACAAGGTGCTACAAAGAGTAGTGCATACGAGCCAGTACATCACTGGGGCTAAGCTTCCTGCCATCCAGGACCTCTATACTAGGCGGTGTCAGAGGAAGTCCTTAAAAATGACTCAAGACACCAGCCACCCTAGTCATAGACTGTTCTCTCTGCTACAGCCCGGCAAGTGGTACCGGAGCGCCAAGTCTATGTCCAAAAGGCTTCTTAACAGCTTCTACACCCAAGCCATAAGACTGCTGAACAGCTAATCAAATGGCTACCCAGACTCTGTGCAGTGCTGTCATCAAGGCAAAGGGTGGCTACTTTGAGGAATCTTAAATATAAAATATATTTTGATTTGTTTAACACTTTTTTTAGTTACAACATGATTCCATATGTGTTATTTCATAGTCTTGATGTCTTCCCTATTACTCTACAATGTAGAAAATAGTAAGAAAAAATAGGAAAACTCCTGGAATGAGTAGGTTTGACTATTACTGTAAATACAATGAGATCGCTAAAGTAGACAAATAAGGAGTAGGAAACAGCTTTGCCATTTTACGATGTAGTCAAATTCAGATTAGAGAGATGGCAATGTTGCCATTACAGTTGGGGCTCCCGAGTGGCGCAGCGGTCTAAGGCACTGCATCTCAGTGCTAGAGGTGTCACTACAGACACCCTTGTTCAAATCCAGGCTGTATCACAACCGGCTGTAATTGGGAGTCCCATTGGGGGCACGCAACTGGCACAGCGTTTTCCGGGTTAGGCCGGTGTAGGCCGTCATTGTAAAAAATAATTTGTTCTTAACTGATTTGCCAAGTTAAATAAAGGTTACCTTTAAACCCTCAAAAAAATGCTGTTACAAGCAAAGTTTGTCAAAAATAGCTAGCAATGCTAATGTTAGCTAGCTAAAATATGGTGGTCCTCTCAATCTTATAATGAACAAAAATATCAACACAACACGTAAAGTGTTGGTACCATGTTTCATGAGCTGAAATGAAAGATCCCAGAAACCTTATTTCTCAATTTTTTTGCACAAATTTGTTTACATTCCTGTTAGTGATCATTTCTCCTGCCAAGATAATCCATTCACCTAACAGCATGATCACTGCAAGGCCACTAAAAGGTAGGTCTAAAATGTGCAGTTTTGTCACACAACACAATGCCATAGATGTCTCAAGTTGAGGGGGCGTGCAACTGGCATGCTGACTGCAGGAATGTCCACCAGAGCTGTTGCCAGACCACATGTAACCACGCCAACCCAGGACCTCCACTTCCGGTTTCTTCACCTGCAGGATTCTGAGACCAGCCACCCGGACAGCTGATGAAACTGAGGAGTATTTCTGTCTGTAACAAAGCCCTTTTGTGGGGAAAATCAAATTCTGATTGCCCGGGCCTGGCTCCCCAGTGGGTGGGCCTATGCCCTCTCAGGCCCACCCATGGCTGCGCCCCTGCCCAGTTATGTGAAATACATAGATTAGGCACTAAAGAATTTATTTCAATTGACTGATTTTCTTATATGACCTGTAACTCAGTTACATTGTTGAAATTGTTGCATGTTGCGTTTATATTTTAGTGCAGTATAGTTAGCTGGCTAAAGTTATACTGCATCTAAAGTCATTCTGGTGACATCACAATCATGACAAAAGAGATGAGGTAGTCATTCAAAAATCATCATTGCACAAAGAGTGAGTCCATGCAACGTATTATGTGACTTGTTAAAACATAATTCCACTTCAACATTGTGGGGTATTGTGTGTCGGCCAGTGACACAAAATCTCAATTTCATCCATTTAAAATTCAGGCTGTAACAACAGCAAAATGTGGAAAAAGTCAAGGGGTGTGAATACTTTCAGAAGACACTGTACATAACCAGATACATAACCAGCAGTCTGTGGTATATCTACCGGTATACTCACCTCCACTGGGGACCAACGAACTCCAACCACCTATTCTGTATAATAGGGTTTTTCCAAGGGGCAAGCAAACCATAGTTGTTGGCTGTGCATCCTGCTGGAAGCCTAGTTTCAAAATACACCCATCTTCAACTTAGCTGGAAGCATGCATTGCATGATCAATCCGTTTCCGTCTCAAACGGCCGTGATCCTTTCAACGAATTGGTTGGGGACGATGTAACAACGGAGCCCCACTCAATGAAGGCAAGCGAAGTGGGCTGAGGGCAGTGGTGGAAAAGTAAAGATACTTTCATAGAAAAGGACTCAAGTAAAAGTGAAAGTCACCTAGTAAAATACTACTTAGTAAAAGTCTAATAGTATTTGGTTTTAAATATACTTAAGTATCAAAAGTAAAATTATAAATCATTTAAAATTCCTTATACACTGCTCAAAAAAATAAAGGGAACACTTAAACAACACAATGTAACTCCAAGTCAATCACACTTCTGTGAAATCAAACTGTCCACTTAGGAAGCAACACTGATTGACAAATTTCACATGCTGTTGTGCAAATGAAAGACAAAAGGTGGAAAATATAGGCAATTAGCAAGACACCCCCAATAAAGGAGTGGTTCTGCAGGTGGTGACCACAGACCACTTCTCAGTTCCTATGCTTCCTGGCTGATGTTTTGGTCACTTTTGAATGCTGGCGGTGCTTTCACTCTAGTGGTAGCATGAGACGGAGTCTACAACCCACACAAGTGGCTCAGGTAGTGCAGCTCATCCAGGATGGCACATCAATGCGAGCTGTGGCAAGAAGGTTTGCTGTGTCTGTCAGCGTAGTGTCCAGAGCATGGAGGCGCTACCAGGAGACAGGCCAGTACATCAGGAGACGTGGAGCAGGCCGTAGGAGGGCAATAACCCAGCAGCAGGACCGCTACCTCCGCCTTTGTGCAAGGAGGAGCACTGCCAGAGCCCTGCAAAATGACCTCCAGCAGGCCACAAATGTGCATGTGTCTGCTCAAACGTTCAGAAACAGACCCCATGAGGGTGGTATGAGGGCCCGACGTCCACAGGTGGGGGTTGTGCTTACAGCCCAACACAGTGCAGGGCGTTTGGCATTTGCCAGAGAACACCAAGATTGGCAAATTCGCCACTGGCGCCCTGTGCTCTTCACAGATGAAAGCAGGTTCACACGCACATGTGACAGACGTGACAGAGTCTGGAGACGCCGTGGAGAACGTTCTGCTGCCTGCAACATCCTCCAGCATGACCGGTTTGGCGGTGGGTCAGTCATGGTGTGGGGTGGCATTTCTTTGGGGGGCCGCACAGCCCTCCATGTGCTCGCCAGAGGTAGCCTGACTGCCATTAGGTACCGAGATGAGATCCTCAGACCCCTTGTGAGACCATATGCTGGTGCGGTTGGCCCTGGGTTCCTCCTAATGCAAGACAATGCTAGACCTCATGTGGCTGGAGTGTGTCAGCAGTTCCTGCAAGAGGAAGGCATTGATGCTATGGACTGGCCCGCCCGTTCCAAAGACCTGAATCCAATTGAGCACATCTGGGACATCATGTTTCGCGCACATCCACCAACGCCACGTTGCACCACAGACTTTCCAGGAGTTGGCGGATGCTTTAGTCCAGGTCTGGGAGGAGATCCCTCAGGAGACCATCGGCCACCTCATCAGGAGCATGCCCAGGCGTTGTAGGGAGGTCATACAGGCACGTGGCCACACACACTACTGAGCCTCATTTTGACTTGATTTAAGGACATTACATCAAAGTTGGATCAGCCTGTAGTGTGGTTTTCCACTTTAATTTTGAGTGTGACTCCAAATCCAGACCTCCATGGGTTGATCAATTTGATTTCCATTGATAATTGTGTGATTTTGTTGTCAGCACATTCAACTATGTAAAGAAAAAAAGTATTTAATACGAATGTTTCATTCATTCAGATCTAGGATGTGTTATTTTAGTGTTCCCTTTAAATTTTTGAGCAGTATATTAAGCAAACCAGATGGCAACATTTTCTTGTTTCCTTAATTTATGGATAGCCAGGGACTCTGACATCATTTACAAACAAAGTATTTGTGTTTTGTGAGTCCGACAGATACAGTGCATTCAGAAAGTATTCAGACCCCTTGACTTTTTCCACATTTTGTTACGCTTTATTCTAAAATGGATAAAATTGTTTGTTTTTTCCTCATCAATTTACACACAATACCCCATAATGACAAGGCAAAAACGGGTTTTTAATCATGATAAAAAAAATGGAAATATCACATTTAGAAGTATTCTGACCCTTTACTCAGTACTTTGTTGAAGCCCCTTTGGCAGTGATTACAGCCTCGAGTCTTCTTGGGTATGACGCTGCAACCTTGACACACCTGTATTTGGGGACTTTATCCCATTTTTCTCTGCAGATCCTCTCAAGCTCTGTCTGGTTAGATGGGGAGCGCCACTGCACAGCTATTTTCAGATCTCTCCAAATATGTTAGAATGGGTTCAAGTCCGGGCTCTGGCTAGGACACTCAAGAACATTGAGACTTGTCCCGAAGCCACGCCTGCATTGTCTTGGCTGCGTGCTTAGGGTCGTTGTCCTGTTAGAAGGTGAACCTTTGCCCCAGTCTGAGGTCCTGAGCGCTCAGGAGCAGGTTTTCATCAAGGATCTCTCTTTACTTTGCTCCCTTCGTCTTTCCCTCGATCCTGACTAGACTCCCAGTCCTTGCCGCTGAAAAACATCCTGTGTCACACCCTGATCTGTTTCACCTGTCTTTGTGCTTGTCTCCACCCCACTCCAGGTGTCACCCATCTTCCCCATTATCCCTATTGTATTTATACCTGTGTTCTCTTTTGTCTGTTGCCAGTTCGTCTTGTCTCGTCAAGCCTACCAGTGTTTTCCCCGTACTCCTGTTTTTTCTATAGTTCCTGTTTTCTAGTGTTCCCGGTTTTGACCATTATGCCTGCCCTGACCCTGAGCCTGCCTGCCGTTCTGTACCTTTCGGACTCTGCTCTGGATTACTGACCTCTGCCTGCCCTTGACCTGTTGTTTGCCTGCCCCCTGTTTTTGTAATAAACATTTGTTACTTCGAACTGTCTGCATCTAGGTCTTTTCCTGAGCCGTGATATCCTGAGCGCTCTGGAGCAGGTCTTCATCAAGTATATCTCAGTACTTTGCTCACTTCATCTTTCCCTCAATGCTGACTAGTCTTCCAGTCCCTGCCACTGAAAAATATCCCCACAGCATGATGCTGCCACCTCTACGCTTCACTGTAGGGATGGTGCCAGGTTTCCTACAGGTGTGACACTTGGTATTCAGGCCAAAGATTTCAATCTTGGTTTCATCAGACCAGAGAATCTTTTTTCTCATGGCATGAGAGTCCTTTAGGTGCCTTTTGGCAAACTTCAAGTGGAATGTCATGTGCCTTTTACTGAGGAGTGACTTCTGTCTGGCCACTCAAACATAAAGACCTGATTGATGCAGAGATGGTTGTCTTTCTAGAAGGTTCTCCCATCTCCACAGAGGAACTCTGGAGCTCTATCAGAGTGATCATCGGGTTCTTGGTCACCCCCCTGACCAATCCCCCCATTTGCTCAGTTTGGCCGGGTGGCCAGCTCTAGGAAGAGTCTTGGTGGTTCTTCCATTTAAGAATGATGGAGGCCACTGTCTTCTTGGGGACCTTCAATGCCGCATACTTTTTTTACACGCTTCCCCAGATCTGTGCCTCAACACAATCCTGTCTCTTAGTTCTGCGGACAATTCCTTCGACTTCAAGGCTTGGTTTTTGCTCTGACATGCACTGTCATCTGTGGGACCTTATATAGACAGATGTGTGCCTTTCCAGATCATGTCCAATCAATTGAATTTATCACAGGTGGACTCCAATCAAGTTGTAGAAACATCTCAAGGATGATCAATGGAAACAGGATGCACCTGAGCTCAATTTCGAGTCTCATAGCAAAGGGTCTGAAATAAGGTATCTTTTTTTATATATATATAAATTTGCTACAATTTCTAAAAACCTGTTTTCACTTTGTTATTATGGGGTATTGTGTGTAGATTGATGAGGAAAACATTTAATTTAATCAATTTTAGAATAAGGCTGTAACGTAACAAAGTGTGTAAAAAGTCAAGAGGTCTGAATACTTTCTGAATGCACTGTAAGAGGCAGTAGGGATGACCAGGGATGTTCTCTTGATTAGTGCATGAATTGTACCATTTTCCTGTCCTGCTAAAAATTCAAAATGTAAGGAGTACTTTTGGGTGTCCGGGAAAATCTGTGGAGTAAAAAGTACAGAATTTTCTTTAGGAATGTAGTGAAATAAAAGTAAAAGTTGTCAAAAATATAAATAGTAAATTAAAGTACATCTACACAAAAAAAACTACTTCAGTAGTACTTTAAAGTATTTTTTTACTATGGAGCTTGGCAAAAAGGGGCATGATTTGTTGACATAATTGTAATAGAAACCCAACCTTCATTTACTTGTTGTGACGTACTGAGTTTACAAACTCAGTTTTAGACGAGACTTCATGAAAGTGCAGTAATATCAGCATTTGAAGGGAGTGGTACACAGCGTTGTACGAGATCTTCAGTTTCTTGGCAATTTCTCGCATGGAATAGCCTTCATTTCTCAGAACAAGAATAGACTGACGAGTTTCAGAAGAAAGTGCTTTGTTTCTGGCCATTTTGAGCCTGTAATCGAACCCACAAATGCTGATGCTCCAGATACTCAACTAGTCTTAAGAAGGCCAGTGTTATTGCTTCTTTAATCAGCACAACAGTTTTCAACTGTGCTAACATGATTTCAAAAGGGTTTTCTAATGATCAATTAGCTAATCCAAGTTTATAATTTTAAAAGGCTAACACAACATGCCATTGTAACACAGGAGTGATGGTTGCTGATAATGGGCCTCTGTACACCTATGTAGATATTCAAAATCAGCCGTTTCCGGCTACAATAGTCATTTACAACATAAACAATGTTTACACAATTTGATGTTATTTCAATGGACAAAAAAATAGCTTTTCTTTTAAAACTAGGACATTTCTAAGTGACCCCAAACTTTTGAACGGTAGTGTATATGGACAAGCGATGTCAGAGCAGAATGGACTAAAATACATTAGAATAGTATAGAATACAGTATATACATATTTAGATGAGTAATGTAAGATATGTAAACATCATTAAGTGACTAAGATACCGTAGAATAGTACAGAATACAGTATATACATATGAGATGAGTAACACAAGATATGTTAACATTATTAGTGACTAGTGTTCCATTCCTTAAAGTAGCCAGTGAGTTCTAGTCTATGCCTATAGGCAGCAGCGTCTAATGTGCGAGTGATGGCTGTTTTACAGTCTAATGGCCTTGAGATAGAAGCTGTTTTTCAGTCTCTCGGTCCCAGCTTTGATGCACCTATACTGACCTTGCCTTCTGGATGATAGCGGGGTGAACAGGCAGTGGCTCAGGGTGGTTGATATCCTTGATGATATTTTTGATCTTCCTGTGGCATCGGGTGCTGTAGGTGTCCTGGAGGGTGGGTAGTTTGCCCCCGGTAATGCGTTGGGCAGACCGCACCACCCTCTGGAGAGCCTTGCGGTTGCGGGCGATGCAATTGCCATACCAGGCGGTGATACAGCCGACAGGATGCTTTCAATTGTGCATCTGTAAAAGTTTGTGAGGGTTTTAGATGACAAGCCACGTTTCTTTAGCTTCCTGAGGTTGAAAAGGCCTTCTTCAGCACACCGTCTGTGTGGGTGGTCCATTTCAGTTTGTCAGTGATGTGTACGCCAAGGATCTTGAAGCTTTCCACCTACTCCACTGCGGTCCCATCAATGTAGATTGGGGGGGTCCACCCTCTGCTGTTTCCTGAAATCCACAATCATCTCCTTTGTTTTGTTGACGTTAAGTGAGAGGTTGTTTTGGAGGTCGTTGGTAATCAAGCCCACTACTGTTGTGTCGTCTGCAAACTTGATGATTGAGTTGGAGGCATGCTTGGCCACGCACTCATGGGTGAAAAGGGATTACAGTAGGGGCTGAGCGCGCACCCTTGTGGGGCCCCAGTGTTGAGGATCAGCAGAGTGGAGGTGATGTTTCCTACCTTCACCACCTGGGGGTGGCCCGTCAGAAAGTCCAGGACCCAGTTGCACAGGGCGAGGTTCAGACCCAGGGCCTCAAGCTTAAGGATGAGCTTGGAGGGTGCTATGGTGTTGAATGCTGAGCTATTGTCAATAAACAGCATTCTTACATAGGTATTCCTCTTGTCCAGGTGGGATAGGGCAGTATGCAGAGTGATGGCCATTGCATTGTCTGTGGATCTATTGGGGCGGTAAGCAAATTGAAGTGGGTCTAGGGTGGCAGGTAAGGTAGAGGTGATATGATCCTTGACTAGTCTCTCAAGGTACTTTATGATGACAGAAGGGATTGCTACGAGGGAATAGTCATTTAGTTCAGTTACCTTTGCCTTCTTGGGTACAGGAACAATGGTGGCCATCTTGAAGCATGTGGGGACAGCAGACTGGGATAGGGAGAGATTGAATATGCCCATAAACATACGAGCCAGCTGGTCTGCGCATGCTCTGAGGACGCGGCTAGGGATGCCGTCTGGGCCGACAACCTTGTGAGGGTTAACACGTTTACATTTTTATTCACGTCGGCCACATAGAAGGTGAGCCCACAGTCCTTGGTAGCGGGCCCTGTCTGTGGCACTGTGTTATCCTCAAAGCATGCGAAGAATGTGTTTAGCCTGTCCGGAAGCAAGACGTCGGTCTTGGCGACGTGGTTGGTTTTCCTTTTGTAGTCCGTGATTGTCTGTAGTCCCTGCCACATAAGTCTCGTGTCTGAGCCGCTGAATTGCGACATTAAACACAACTGCTCCTTTTGTAAATTATGTCTGAGTGTTGGCGCATGCCCCTGGCTATCTGAAAATTGTGCCGTCTGGTTAGGTTAATATAAGGAATATAAAATTATTTATACTTTTTGATACATAAGTATATTTTAGCAATTACATTTACTTTTGCTACTAAAGTATATTTAAAACCAAATACTTTAAGTCATCTTTACTTTTACTCAAGTATGACAATTGAGTACTTTTTCCACCACTGGGTATAAAACACATCAAACATACGGAAACCACGTTTGACTCCGTTCCATTTATTCCATTCCAGCCATAACAATGACCATGTCCTCCTATAGCTCCTCCCACCAGCCTCCTTTGACACAAACACACAAGCGACAAAAGGTCTGGGGCAGGCCCACAGTGCCCAGACAGAGGTGCCCACAGTGCCCAGACAAAGGTACCCCCAGGCACAGGCTTTCATTAAGAGTGAGAAATCATGTGCTAATGAATTAGCCCCAGTGTTTATAATTGCGCTATCCCAGCTCAGTGGATTCCCTCCTCCAAGGTGACTTACAGGTCATTTCTTCCGTTTGACTGCACTCTTTGAAGAGGGATTCAGACCGATGGATTAGTGTGAATGTGAAGAGCACTGTGTCTGAAGCTAAGAGTGGATACATGATCCCACAATGCTATGATAACCATTACATAGGCTACATACACAAAGAATGGCATGGCAGATCCCTATACACAGTCAGGAAACACTCAGGGCCCTAAATATTGGTAGTAAAAGATTAACTGGAATCAAGATACAAGGATGATAGTATAATAATCTGGTTGGTGGCTTCTAATAAAAACGCTGATGGCACATTCCGATCAGGAAGTGTGTTTCAATGATCAGGGATTAGAGTAAACTAAGGTTGCAAGAGCCAAGAATGGGTCCTCTTTTTCACTGTAACATGTATGGTTCTGACTAGGTGCATTAGCGACCTCTATTGGAAATGATATGCAGTGCAATCCTCTGCACTGACTCATCGAGGCTACGACTGCAGCAAGCATTTGATAAAGTTGATCAAATTTAGTTGGACAATAAGCCTCTAGTATGGGGGTTGATGATATCTGTGCCTACTCACGCCTTCAAGATCCAGAGAACCCTCTTTAGGGACAATTTTCTAAGTATGTCACTCTTTTTTGCACAATAACTTAAAGCCATTTTCCCAATTCTGAGGATATTTTAAAAAGCAAATAGACAAAAGGTAATAAGTAGCCTACATCAGTTTAATTTGTTTTACAATCTATGGTCAATCATTTTATAGCACTTAGGTTCTCTTTACACTAGGTGGCATTAGAGACCACAAAACAACCTTATACAAGAAAGTAGTTCATATTTAACTTAGCGACAGTGCTGCTGGTTGTTCATCACCACATCTACCTAGTCACTGTAATCGGCACAACTTTTTTCTCTTCCATGTTCACATGCAAAAGCAATTCATCACAAGCACATACAAACAAGCACATACAGGCACACCCAACATCTGCGTGTGCAGTGTGTACTCCCCCCACCACACGCACGCACACTCTATTTGACTAAACAGTGAAATCTGCCATTTCCCATCTAAAACCTGAGTTGAGAGAATAAGCCCCACCAGGCTCCAGCACTGGGGGAGCTGGGGGCTGTGCTGGGTCTGAGCTGGGTCTGTGTGACACCAAGCCTCTGTCAGTCAGCTCAGCACCACTGTCAGCCCACATAAAGCCACTTTAAATGTGAAAGGAGACGCTTTGAGTTTGCTTTCTAACCACGGTCAGAGTCAATGCAACAGGCCCCAAAAGGAGGGGAGCACCCCTTGGGTTGCTTTCCCCCCTCACCCCTTTCTCCATCCCAAACAAACAGACAGCCCCTGCTTATTTGTACCGTTTGAGAAAACAAATCCTAAAATCCTGGTGCTGTGCAAAGGATCAGAAAAGCAATGCAAAAATCAATTGGCTCTGCGAGTCTCAAGACTGCCATGCAGCAAATTGCCCCTGAAAGACGGCACTATGCGAAGGCTTTCTTTTTATAGCTCCTCTCTTCAAAAAATAAAACAAATCTTTTAGGAGGGGAGAACAGAGTGCAGAAGGCCTCCTTCCTGAAATGCATTTGAATCATGTGGATGGAGGGACTCTTCATTGAAAGCAGTGTGTGTCTTGTGCTATTTGTGCCACATCCAATATCACTAAAAAGGGTACATTTAAGTAGAAGTTGCACCAATACTACAGATCGAGGTTCAGATTATCCTACTACCAAACCTAGCCTTAACCATTACAAGTATGAAGAAGAATATCAGATCCTTCATCATTTGCTTCCACCTTTAATTAATATGCAACCAAACATACACTCACCGGCCAGGTTAGTAGGTACACCCATCTAGTGTTGGGTTGCTGCAGATTGGACGACAATACATCAGTGGCACCAGCCTGTACCCTTGACGCCAGGCAGAATGGGTCCATGGACTCATGCTGCTTACACCAAATCCAGACTGCAATCAGCATGACCCAACAGGAACCCGGATTCGTTAAACCAGGCAATGTTTTTCCACTCCTTAATTGTCCAGTGTTGGTGTTCGCGTGCCCGCTGGAGCCGCTTCTTCTTGTTTTTAGCTGATAGGAGTGGAACCCTGTGTGGTCGTCTGCTGGAATAGCCCATCCGTGACAAATATCGACAAGTTGTGCATTCTAAGCTTCTGTTCTCCTTCAAACAACAAGCTGTTTCGCCCACAGGATACCGTTCACACCACTGTTGTACTGCGTCGTTATTTGCCTGTTTGTGACCCTCCCGTTAGCTTGCACGATTCTAGGTATTCTTCTTCCACCTCTTTCATCAACAAGCTGTTTTCGCCCACAGGACTGCCACTGACTGAATGATTTTTGTTTGTCGCACCATTCTTGAGAAACCCTATGCATTATCGTGCGTGAAAAGGCCATGAGGGCCTTTTCAGAGATACTGGATCCGGCGTGCCTGGCACTGACAATCCTACCACACTCAAAGTTAATTAGGTCACTCGTTTTGACCATTCTAACATTCAATTGAACAGTAACTGAATGCCTCGATGCCTGTCTGCCTGTTTTATATTGCAAGCCACGTGTCTGTAGGAGTGATCCATTTTAGTGAACGTGTATTCCCAGAGTTTTGGTCCCTGGAATCGCATGATTTTTTCCCAGCAGAGCTGAACTTTGTCCAGATAATGAAATTTGTCAGGACCCCGAATCTTACCAAAAAGGGTAATTCAAAGGTGTTTTCCTATGGGGACAGTCAAAGAAACCTTTAAGGTTGTAGATATCACTTTCCCCCCCTAAGAGTGTATAATACAGTTACACTTAGTGTGCACACGCATGCATACACACACACACAGACACACACAAACACACACGCACTCAGAAAGTAGATGATGAGAGTAAGGGTAAGCGGAGTTGAGCTGAAGAGTGCAGGGGGAGAGATCTGGCAGTTCATAAAAGAAGCTGTAAACTCACTTTGTTGGTTGGAATTTGCAGCACCATGGAATGACTTAATTACAATGCGTGAAGCAATGAAAATTACACAGCTTCTGCTCCAAAGGAAAAATGAATTGCTCTCAGGTTGCACTCCAGATACATTTGTTCATCCAAGCACAAACACGCACAGGCAGGCAGGGAGGCACAATCGACCAGACACACACACACACACACACACACACACACACACACACACACACACACACACACACAGGTGCATGTGGAGCCCTTGGCTACAGGCTGACCCTAGCCTAAAGACTGTGTATGTGTGTGTGTGTGGGGGGGGATGTATCTGGATCTCTGTGCAGTAGAGAGAAAGCGAGAGGGCCTGCAGCCGAGCCTCCCTTGGTGAGAGGCGGGCCTGCAGCATTCCACCGTCTGCCTGTCAGGCCAGGTGCATTCCGCTCTGTGAGGTGGGGCCAAAACACACACATGTACACTCACATATACACATGACACACACACACATGCGCGCATACACACACGCAGAGAGCACCACTCAAACAAACACACACACTGTTCCCATAAATGCATCATACACCAGTGGCGGCTAGTGGGAGGAGCTATAAGAGGATCGGCTCATTGTATTGGCTGGAAGGTAATCGATGGAACGGTATCAAACACATCAAACATATGGAAACCACATGCTTGACTCCATTCCATTTATTCCATTCCAGCCATTACAATGAGCCCATCCTCCTATAGCTCCTGCCACCAGCCTCCACTGTCATACACATATGATATGTAGGGAAGGGTGAGACAAAATGCCATTGTCTGTGCAGCACTCCTTTGAGTACTGTGTCTCTTTAATTCATGTATGATTCAGTCATTTCTAATGCATGGATTTTTCTGTTTGGAGGCAGAGCTATTTAAAGAGCAGGGGTTGAATACACGGTGAATGTACAGCCAGACTCTTTTTGAAGTTCTCACGGTGCTGCTGCTGATGTGCTGTGAGTCACACATGGACAGGGTAGACGGGGGTGGAGTGTGTGTGTGTGTGTGTGTGTGTGTGTGTGTGTGTGTGTGTGTGTGTGTGTGTGTGTGTGTGTGTGTGTGTGTGTGTGTGTGGCACTACACAGTAGGAGTCCTTTTCTCACTTGTTCTTTCTCATCACCAGGTTTGCTGCCTCCGTCTCTGAGCTCTACAGGAATCACAAGGCAAAGGCCTGATATCTACTTCCTCTGCTCTCCTGAAGGCTTGGTCAAATGTAAAAAGCCGCAACAGCCTCGGAAACAAAAGCGCCATTCAGCGTGAGTCCGTTGCTTCCCCTCCACACTACTCAATCCTCACACAAAAGTCTGCTGGTTACATGCTATTTGACAAGCACGGGACTCCATGCTTGAAAAGCCCTGAATCATACCCATTATTCCCTGGCATGGCAGACTATACATTCTTGGCAGACTATACACCCTTCACGGTTCTTCTCGCTTCCCCCTATTCCTGCATCTCCCCCACCCCTTTCCCTCTTCTTCCACCACTCCTCTCCTTCCATCCCTCCATCCCTGTTCACGTATGCTGGTAGAGGGGGCCAATTCCCACCTCATCCCCACCCCTGCCCACTACTCATCCATTTCCATACGACAAATTTTTCATCCCTGAATTGTCGCCCCCACCTAGCACCAAGCTTGTCCCTTTGCTCTCCGCATGCCACCCCTTCGGTTGCCTCCGCCGATCCCCATGTGTCTCCCCACCCACCCCCGGTGGCTAGGAGGCCCTGGAGAGGCTTTTCTGGACAGGTCCCTGTTCTTCCTCTTTTCTCTTCTTCTTTTGTGTAGGAAGAGCTTCAACATCTGAAAACAATCAAATAATCTGGGCACAATGCGACTCTTTATGGAGCGGGAAGTGGTGATTCCCAGATGAAGAGGGGAGGATGAGGGATGAAGGGGGGATCACACAGCTGAAGTGGGAGAAAAAAATATTTAAATATTCTTGCATAGAGTAAGATGAGGAGTCATGAGCGACTCAGCGCTATCAGTCAGTGAGTCCTCCTCTGGGATTGTGGGGAGAGCGGAAACATCTCCGGGCCAGGTTAAGCACTGGGGGACTTCAATTGAAACCACTAGTACACCAGCCCATTTTCTTCCTTGAGACCCCCATTATTAGCCAGACAGGCGTGAAAACCCCAAGTTAAACTGTGCTTAAAATGGACCAGCTTCTGAAATTTCAGATTAATCTCTGCAATGTTGGTCAATTTATTTGTCATATTTGCTGTATCGATGTGCCTCTCTGTGTCCTCAGTCTCAGTGTCTTTCTCTTTCTTGCTCTCTCTCTCGCTCTTTCGCTGCTCTCCGTAACATCCCCATGAGAGTGATAAAGAGTCATCTGTAACTTCCTCTCCAACATGTTCAATAATCCCTTTTATACGGTGGGGTCAGATGATTACAGGGAAGCCAAATGAACTGCAGCCGCCCAACCCCCCCCCCAAGCAACAAAGGTCTGTCCACCTTACCAAAAACACAGTTCCCCCATTTAGCAGGCTCAGGTTTCAATAACACTAACATAGGATACAATCACGGAAACTAGTCTGAAACCACTAGGAAAGGCCCATTGTAGGTGAAATGAAAACAAAGAGTCCAAGTATTCATTTCCTATAAGCCCACAGTGCAGTATGTTGCTGAACTAAACAGGAGCTTTTCCAATCTGGTCAAGCACATCCCTCATGTGTCTTCTGAATGGCATTTAAAGTGTTATTATATCCTCATAGCGGGGTAAATTACTTATCTCCTTACCCAACATCATCATGGATGGTCACAGACACACATAGTTCACATTCTACCTATTATCCTAGCTGGGGCCATCCATTATAAGCATTTCTCTCTCGGAAGGGCTTCACAGCAATGACCCTCCATTTGAATTTGCACTGTATCTACAAAAGTATGTGGACACCCCTTCAAATGAGTGGATTTGGTTATTTCAGCCACACCCATTGCTGACAAGTATATAAAATTAAGCACACAACCATGCAATCTCCATAGACAAAAAATGGCAATAGAAGGGCTTTACTGAAGAGCTCAGTGACTTTCAACATGGCACTGTCATAGAATGCCACCTTTCCAACAAGTCAGTTCGTCAAATTTCTGCACTGCTAGAGCTTCCCCGGTCAACTGTAAGTGCTGATATTGTGAAGTGGAAACATCTAGGAGCAACAACGTCTAGGAGCAACAACGGGACCGCCGAATGCTGAAGTGCGTACAAATCGTCTGTCCTTGGTTGCAACACTCAATACAGAGTTCCAAACTGCCTCTGGAAGCAACGTCAGCACAAGAACTGTTCGTCGGGAGCTTCATGAAATGAGCAGCCACAAACAAGCCTAAAATCACCATGTGCAATCCCAATTGTATGCTGGAGGGGTGTAAAGCTCACTGACTCTGGAACAGTGGAAATGCGTTTTCTGGAGTGATGAATCACGCTTCACGATCTGGCAGTTCGACGGATGAATCTGGGTTTGGCATATGCCAGGACATCGCTATCTGCCCGAATGCATAGTGGCAACTGTAACGTTTGGTGGAGGAGGAATAATGGTCTGGGGCTGTTTTTCATGGTTTGGGTTAGGCCCCTTAGTTCCAGTGAAGGGAAATCTTAACGCTACAGCTTACAATGATATTCTAGACGATTCCGTACTTCCAAATTTGTAGTAACTGTTTGGGGAAGGCACTTTCCTGTTTCAGCATGACAATGCCCCCATGTACAAAGTGAGGTCCATACAGAAATTGTTTGTCGAGATCGGTGTGGAAGACTGGTCTGCACAGAGCCCTGACCTCAACCTCATCGAACACATTTGGGATTAATTGGAACGCCGACTGCAAGCCAGGCCTAATCGCCCAACATCATTGCCCGATCTCACTAATGCTCTTGTGGCTGAATGGAAGCAAGTCCCCGCAGCAATGTTCCTACATCTAGTGGAAAGCCTTCCCAGGAGAGTTATACTCTAGCAGCAAAGGGGGGACCAACTCCATATTAATGCCCATGATTTTGGAATGAGATGTTAGACAAGCAGGTGTCCACATACCTTTTTTCAGATATTATACATCCTTGTCATGTGTAACGGCTATCGTCATATTCTTCCTCCTCCTCGGACGAGGAGAGGCGAGACGGATCGGACCAATACGCAGAGTGGTTAGGGTTCATAATGATTTATTATAACGAAACTGAAACTGACTTACAAAACAAATAAACGAAGTGCATAAACCGATACAGTACCGTGTGGTGCAACAAACACAGACACGGAAACAAACACCCACAAAACACACGTGAAACCCAGGCTGCCTAAGTATGATTCTCAATCAGGGACAACAATTGACAGCTGTCTCTGATTGAGAATCATACCCGGCCGAACACAAACCTCCCAACATAGAAAATCAAACATAGACAAACCCACCCAACTCACGCCCTGACCAACTAAATAAATACAAGAAAAAGGAAAACAGGTCAGGAACGTGACATCATGTGTATAATTCCTAAGCATGACACTGTTGACACACTTTACACATCCATTTAACCAGATCCTCTAACTGGCACATTCCCTGGATAAGCACACTCCCATTAGAGGCTCAACAACAGGTCCAACACATGAACTCATAGTCACATGTCACTACTAATGTACCTAAAAGGTACCTCAATATTACCATGCAGTGTTGTCTTTGTCTACACTAAACCCGTTTTAGTCACGTTCGGTTAAAAAAGTCCCACAGGCAGTCCCACAGGCAGTCCTACATACAGTTGAATTCGGAAGTTTACATACACCTTAGCCAAAAACATTTAAACTCCATTTTTCACAATTCCTGACATTTAATCCTAGTAAAAACTCCATGCCTTAGGTCAGTTAAGATCACCACTTTATTTTAGCTATGCGAAATGTCAGAATAATAGTAGAGAGAATGATTCATTTCAGCTTTTATTTCTTTCATCACATTCCCATTCCACAGCCCTGTTCCTGCTCCTCGCACTCTCCCTCAAGTGCGCTTTCCCAGTCAGGTCCGTCCTGTTCCTGCTCCTCGCACTCGCCCTGAAGTGCGTGTCACCAGCCCGGTGCCACCTGTACCGGCCCCACGCTTCAGGACTCCAGTGCGCCATCACAGTCCAGTGCGTCCTGTGCCTCCTCCCCGCACTCGCCCTGAGTTGCGTGTCACCAGCCCGGTGCCACCTGTACCGGCCCCACGCTTCAGGCCTCCAGTGCACCTCTACAGTCCAGTACGTCCTGTGCCTCCTCCCCGCACTCGCCCTGAGGTGCGTGTCACCAGCTTGGTGCCACCTGTACCGGCTCCACGCATCAGGCCTCCAGTGTGCCTCCACAGTCCAGTACGTCCTGTGCCTCTTCACCGCACTCGCCCTGAGTGCAGTGCCGGCCCCACGTACCAAGCTTCCAGTGACAGTTCCCAGTCCGGAGCTTCCGGGGACGTTTCACAGTCCGGAACCTCCTGAGACGGTCCACGGTCCGGAGCCTCTAGCGACGGTCTGCGGTCCGGAGCCTCCAGCGACGGTCTGCGGTCCGGAGCCTCCAGCGACGGTCTGAGGTCCAGAGCCTCCGGCGGGGGTTCTCAGTCCGGAGCCTCTGGCGACGATCTACGGTCGGAGCCTCCGGCGACGAACCACGGTCTAGAGTCCCCGGCGACGAACCGCGGTCCGGGGTCCACGGCGACGATCTACGGTCAGGAGTCCCGGCAACGATCCACGGTTTGGAGTCCCCGGCAACGACCCATGGTCCGGTTCCTCCGGCGACGATCCACGGTCCGGTTCCTCCGGCGACGATCCACGGTCTGGAGTCCCCGGCAGTAGATGCCCACCCGGACCCTCCCCTATTGAGTCAGGTTTTGCGGTCGGAGTCCGCACCTTTGGGGGGGGGGGGGGGGGGGGGGGGGTACTGTCATGCCCTGACCATAGAGAGCTTTTTATTCTCTATGTTGGTTAGGTCGGGGTGTGACTAGGGTGGGTCATCTAGGGGATTATGTTTCTATGTTGGCCAGGTATGGTTCCCAATCAGAGGCAGCTGTTTGCCGTTGTCTCTGATTGGGGATCATATTTAGGCAGCCATTTCCCCTTTGTGCTTTGTGGGATCTTGACTATGGATAGTTGCCTGTTAGCACTATTGTTTTTGTTTTGCTGTGAGTTTCACCTAGTAATAAAAAGATGTGGAACCCAGATCACACTGCGCTTTGGTCCACTCATTATAACGATCGTGACAGAAGTTTACATTCACTCAATTAGTATTTGGTAGCATTGCCTTTATAATTGTTTAACTTGGGTCAAACGTTTCGGGTAGCCTTCCACAAGCTTCCCACAATAGGTTGGGTGAATTTTGGCACATTCCTCCTGACAGAGCTGGTGTAACTGAGTCAGGTTTGTAGGTCTCCTTGCTCGCACACACTTTTTCAGTTCTGCCCACAAATGTTCTATAATTTTGTATCTGTTTTCTCCAGCATCTTTACAAGGTCCTTTGCCGTTGTTCTTGGATTGATTTGCACAATTCGCACCAAAGTACGTTCATCTCTAGGAGACAGAACGCGTCTCCTTCCTGAGTGGTATGACGGTTGCGTAGTCCCATGATGTTTATACTTGCGTACTACTGTTTGTACTGATGAACGTGGTACCTTCAGGTGTTTGGAAATTGCTCCCAAGGATGAACCAGACTTGCGGAGGTCTATATTTTTTTCTGAGGTCTTGGCTGATTTCTTTTGATTTTCCCATGATGTCAAGCAAAGAGGCACTGAGTTTGAAGGTAGGCCTTGAAATACATCCACAGGTACACCTTCAATTGACTCAAAGGATGTCAATTACCCTAACAGAAGCTTCGAAAGCCATTACATAATTTTCTGGAATTTTCCAAGCTGTTTAAAGGCACAGTCAACTTCGTGTATGTAAACTTCTGACCCACTGGAATTGTGATACAGTGAATTATAAGTGAAATAATCTGTCTGTAAACAAAAAATGACTTGTGTCATGCACAAAGTAGATGTCCTAACTGACTGGCCAAAACTATAGTTTGTTTCACAAGAAATATGTGGAGTGGTTGAAAAACGAGTTTTAATGACTCCAACCTAAGTGTATATAAACTTCCGACTTTAACTGTACATAGGCAGTAGTCAAACATGCCTGAAGGCTTTGCACTTCCTCTCCTTGGAACAGCTACACCTTTTCCGCCGGCCACAGAGCAATTAGCATGCCTGGCTGCCACAGGCTTCCGACGCCATGCCCGCACTAATCATAGGTATGCATTGTTGTGTTCAGCTCGCAGCCCTTTAAACAGCACCTCTGGTTTAAAGCCCCTCCTCTCTATTGAGTTGGGCACAGGCCCAGCCCTTACATTGGGCTAGTACATTGTCTGGTTAGATGGCAAACTGAAGGGGAGATCTGCAGATTTAAGAATGGGTTGAGGGGAACGGAGTTGCTCCACCACAGGTATGCTATTGGGAAACAGGAATCAACAACATCAACAGGAACATAAAGGGAACCAAACCGGTGTGGCTTAAATCAAATAAACAAGAGAGGGAGGGACACAATGTAGATAAAAAGGCAGAGGATCCTTAGATTAGTGTCTTTAGGAGTTGTTGTTTACCTTACTGTCTATGGGCTCTAAGAGGTCTCGCAGACTGAATGTCTGATGATGTACACACACATCCTGTTCTCTCCATAATGTTCATACAAAGAGGGACCTTCACTTCCCTTCACTTGTGACCGGAGGTTGACTGTGTATTCTAGATCACTCTGCTGCTTACGCTAGTGATCACTTGAGTTTGAGGTCGTCACCTGATTGTGGTCATGCATGAGAGCTAGAAACCGGTGCTGCTTTGAATAGAACGCAACTTAGTTTGGACGTTACACCTTGAGCAACTTCATCTTCCTTCAGTAGATACGTTGTGTCCCTAAGCTGTGCGTCCTGCTTTACACCATCCTGACTTTTAGAACTTACTTTCCTTGGAATTTTTTCAATGTTGGTGTGCATTCTTGCAGTATGTGAGTGAGTTACTTCATCTACTGCATCTATGCTATGTGTTTATAAAATACTATGAGTCGTTGCTCCCTTAAAACTTGAGTAGGTAACACTGCTCTAGATCTAATCTTCAGGTATTGAGGTCACCATTGAAAATCATATTGATTCATTGTTATATATCTCCTTTAACGGGTGACCCTGATTGCTCTATGTGAGGGAAGTAGCGCAATGAGGCTTTTCCCTTTGAGCTAAACATCCTGTTGCCCTTGTGCTCTGTACACTATGTTGTGTGTGAACAACACAGGAAATGCATTAGGCCATCCATATTTGTGAGATGAGAAAACAAACTGACTTCCTGAAATCTGAATAGTCCTCCAAAGTATAGAGGCAATGCTAGAGGAGAAATTCAAAGATGGTCATTGTTTTACTGCTCAAATGAAACAAGGGACACTTTATTTGCGCTTGTGGACCTAAGCCTAAACATGAGGACACTCAATTCTATTAAAGGAGGGGTGAAAAGTGTACTACTGTAACCTACTTTTCAAATTGAATACATTTTATAAACCCATTGCCACAAAGGTCTGTTTGGTGACATCAACATGCTTATAAGACTGCAAATAACATGGCAATTGAGTCTGAACCATATTGATTTTTTTGTAAATAAATAAAAAATAACTTGTTCCAAGAATATCAGCAGCAATTTTTTGTTGTTGTCTTAATTTAAGGTTAATGTTAGGTATAAAGTTAGCAGTGTGGTTAAATTTAGGGTTAGGTATAAAATCTAACTTTAAGAAGAGAAATTGTAGAAATAGGCGGGATTTAGCCAAAAGTATGACTTTGTGGCTGTGGTAACTAGTGACGACTACAGTTTGTGCCACAGCCTTAAATATCAGCCGTATAAAACAAGCTGTATGGGAGTCAGTGAAATACAAAGAAACTTCTCACACAACATACTGTCACTATGACAACCGGGCAGAATCATTTAGCCCGATTTCTCGCTATTCCAGACAGCACAGAAATCCAATAGCGTTAAAGTCTTATATAACCACCCCATTGGTTTCTCATGGCATATGACATCTCACAGGAGTGAATAAGATGAATGCATATCATATGAATTTGGGGTTAAATTGTCAATTGGTATTGGTTTTGTTTTCTGGCTGTCTTTATGTCACAAAATAAAAATGTCCAATGGTTGTTTGCAGAATGACAATGTAATAGCACGATATACTACATCCACACTATCTTTTGGAGAAACATGTAGTTAGAACAATACAATAATCATAATAAAGTTAAAGATCTGTGAACATGAGTGGGTAGTGTTTTTCAAAGGTTTACTTACACTTGCTGTAATTTTATAAAATAATCTATTATTTTATAAAGCTATGGCTGTGAAAGGCAAAACATAATTGGCTAACTTTATTCTCTGTCTTCAAATGTAATTTCGATCGCAATCATGTTTATATTGTTGTCTATTAGTATCACCTTGTGCATCCAAGAAGACGGTCAAAACGGATATTCTGTCCCGAAGCAAATATATTGAAGATTACTCATTTACCTGGCCGGATCAAAAAGTCACTGCAGATACAATATCATTTTCTGGATTCTTTTTAACACTTCCCATCATGGTGATGTCAACATGAAACAATAATTTTCTGGAATTCAAACAAATTACATTCATCATGATTCACATATCTGGCCTCAGACCTACTCTTGAGATCAAGCCTACAACCAATGAATGAGAAAACGATTGAAGAATACAGCTGTAGCCTTCGTTCTCTGTTATTTGAAATCATTAAGTGGAATCTGATGTAATTCCACGTGCTGCCCCATGTAATTCGGCTCATATGTCTATACAATCTCCTCCATTTTATAGCACTAGTCTTCCAGTATGAAAGCAGTTGTTTTCTGTGACGCTAAAGGCGCGAAATGTAACCCACACCAACATAATCTACACATGATAGCCTATTGATGGTGGTATCACATACACAGTCTTTCTCACAGATTATTTTTTATTTTTTCGTGCTATCACACAGACGCTTCCCTTTTCTGTATCACTGCGTGATTGAAGGGAAACTTCTATTGGGAAGTGCAGGGACTACTTTAGGTCAATTTTGGATATAAATAATCCGAATTTATGCCTAATGACACAGGCATATTTTATCACATTTTTCTCACATATGGTTAGAGATGATGTAAGCAATAGAATTTATAGTTGAGAATCCTTTGACATATCATATGTATTTTTTTGCAGCCACGCGGAAGGATTTCATTGTAAAACTGGTGGTAGACGCTTCCGCCCAGTTTTCCGATGTTCATTGCTCGAGTTGAAAATGGAGTTCGATTAAAGCAGATGTCCAAAAACTTCTTGGGGAAAATGTAACTCACTGTATTTGCCTTTTGTATTTCAATTTCTTAATATAAATTATGTTGTACCTTTTTCTAGCTGTGGAGGCTATAATTCAACGTACACCGACACATTGACGGACCAACCAGCGCTTTTTAAGTGTTGTCCTGGACCTGAAGTTGGAGAGGGGAATGCTCGATAGCTAGCCACTAATAACGTGCCAAATGTCGGTTTTATTTTGTACGCTTTTTAGATTCTGAACGCATTGGATTTCATTTTACCGAAGAGGATGACGAAGATGTGCATTTTGTTGTGGTTGGATTTTACTTCCAGGGAAAATAAAATTAATAATCGGTTGTCATTCCTCCTCGCAATTGAGTTACAAAATTAGCTAGGCTACTTGGTTTTCCTAAAAGAGCTCAGTTATGCATGTGCCATTGTAAGACAATTAACTTTTATACAATATATAGGGATTTTATGCGAAAGAAAATGGTGATATTTGCGGTTTATTTCCCCGCCGTCACTGCGTCCTCGATGCTATTGCTAGGATTTGGATCCCCGTGAGAAAAAATGAGCGAAGATTCAACAAATCCAAACGAGTGAGTACATTTTTATCCCACATTCTAGAACGCGATGATAATTCTGCCTTCATGTATCTAATCTTCACTGCAATGATTTGCACGATTCTAAATGACTCTGTTCCACTATGATCATTGGTTCTACAAATACAATTTTGAGAACTTTCATATTTAAATGAGGTTACTATTGAATTATGTTGTTTGGTTTGGTTATTTTGTTTGGTTTTATTTTGTTTGGTTTGTTTTCCATGATCACAACAACGTGTTTTGGGACTTGATGCAATAGAAATAGAACCGTCTTATTATGGCAACGGCAGATGCAAAATGTAATTTTGACGACTGTATAGAAAATGGATTACAATCCACTCTAACATTAGCCTCATAATTAATGCAATATATATGATAGTTGTTTCCATCAAGACTGTCTTTGAAAAATACCTTATGATTGGACTGCAATTGGATAATATATATTGATATTTCAGATTGTATGTGTGACTAAATCGTGTAAATTATTACAATCACTGTGGCTATTTTGTGTTTAAGCGTATGATTTAAGAATACTTATATGCTTACTGTACCTACTCTAAAATTATATTGTCATAAGAATCAATATTATACAATAGTGTTTTCTTGACATTTGATAGCAGGTTACTCTGTTAGTTAATGTAGAGGTTTTAAAAATGTATATTCTCTCAATATTATTCTTTTTTCAATGGAAATGTGGCTGTAAACTGGTTGCTGCAAAAGTAGAAGACGCCATATTTTTTTATCAATAGCACTCATTTGCATATCACAATCTCCATTCATATATATATTTTTTTAATGGACGTATTACGTTCCAAATGTGACTGGGCTACGCCCGGAAAGCAACAGTTATGTGAATTGAAATAAGGTCCTTTGTGTCGCTGTAAATCCGTGTTGTTTTAATGGGTTGATCTCTTGCGTGGCTTGTTGACAGTCAGTGAGAAATATCTGTTCGGGAGGTGCTGTGGTCACGTGACCCCTTCCATTCATAAAGAGTACCTGGGTGCCCATTCACAGTACGCTGTACAGTACAGTGTCTCGCGACTCACTGGCGATTACACAAAGATTTGGGATGAGCTTAATCTGGATGTAGACATGACAGACATCCATTAATTTGAAAACAAATAAATCATGCAAGGATGATTTGCTCTTATCGCAGTCTTCTGATGCTCTCAATTGGCATCCATATTTTTTTTAATTCTAGATGGTTGAAATCTGTTCCTATGCAGACATTTCCATCTTTTTTGTCTTCGAAAGATGCCCATGCTTTCACACAACAGGTTGATTGATTTAAAGTGGGAGAAAAAGGACTCTGTGTCCTTGAACTAGGCAATGTAGGCATATTGTTGTTTCATATTCAATATATTACATAAGCAAGGACCATGATGTATGGTGCTTTGCGTTTGTTCTTCCTAGTGACTGCAGCAGCACAACACATAAGATGGCCAACATATGATGCAATTGAAGATCAAGGAAGATGGTGGGAAAAGAACAGTAAGCCCCGCCTGATCCATTTTTATATTTATGCTGGCTGGAATTTACCCTCAGTCTAGCAGCTGTTGTACATAACGTACGCATCTGATGACAAAGAACACACAAAGAGGCAAGATGTTTTTAATGTCACTGGATGCCATTTTGACACATTTGAGCTACACTATTGTATCAAATGTTAAGGTCTATCAGGTTTTGTACTTGTAAAACATATGACCGAGCCATTGCAATGTGTGTCTTCCGGTTTCTCCTCACAACAGCATTAAAGTTAACCATGTCAATGAGTAGCCAAGGACAATCATTGAACCACACACTTATTGTTGTGAGTCGTAAGTGTGTAAATACAATGGGATGCTCAGTAGGTTACATTGTCATCTTGTTGGGCGTTTCTGCACACTTCTCTGTTAGCATCACGGGCATAGTAATATATCATTCATTACAGCTTGTTGCTTCATCAAATGATCACAAAGCTGTGTGATGAATAAAATGTGGTTGAATGTGTGTGCTACTCACTCACACGCGAAGATGCACTCGTACAGGTTATTAAAAGATTTTTTGCTGTGAACGTGAAATGCATACCACCATGTTAAATATCCAGTCTGCATGATACACTGAAAAGAGGAAGGGCTAGGCCTAACATGGCCTACTCTGTGTGTGTGTGTGGTCGAAGAAGGTAGCATAATCCTCCAGATAAGCAAAAAATAATCACACAAAGTAGAAGAACCAGGGCGTGTCTGTCTTGGACTACAGGAGACATATCCTTACGAGGGAGCTTAGAAGTAGTCTTTAATAAGGTTCTTCTGCCATCCAGGGATTTAAGATATTACAAACATAGTAAACAAGGGTGGGCTAAAAAAGCCCAATATGATAGCAAAATCACACATGTTGTTAGCTAAATGCCAATGAGCAAATACAAACATAAACTAATGGCAAAGAATGGCAAATCCAGCTCATAAAGTTATACAAGCATAGTTAGTAGCTACCGAATGTCATTTTCAGTGAGTGGACATTTTACAAGCGAAAGTGATTGAAAGAAACTGCAAATGAATGAACAAAGTTGTGATGCATGCTTTCCTGAAGGAAGAGCAGCATGTGTACGGAGCAGAGGGGAGGGCAAAAAATGCTAGTAGGAAGCACAGGGAAATAATTACATATTTTATGTCTGGCATTGGTAAGGTCATTAATAAATAAGTAGGGTTAGTCTAATGGTTTTGGATTGATGTCCTGTCTTCTGTTTAGCCTAGTTTGCCAGTCAGGTGATTCCTCTCGGACTCCTCTTCCTATCTGTGTGATTGATTTGACAGCTCAGCATTTGTCTGTCAATGTGGGCTGTCACGATCTTATCACCTGCCCCTCGCTCCATTCCTCTGACAGGCTTCTCCCAAAATAATTCCCACAAACAACTGATTGAATGTGAGTATTGTGCCTTTACGACAGAGCATAGCTTCTTCAGCTGTTCGGCTAGTCGTTTATGGTGGTGGTAATTGCTCAGGTTTTGTGCTGTGGAACTGTGTGAAATAATGTTTAGTAGGCTACATTTTGTTAATCTCTTTAGGCTAGTGTTTCGGGTGAAGCAGTCTAATGGGGGAAATGAATAGCCTACATAACACAACTGGTGCTTTTCCATCAAGACTTACCCCCACATCAGTGGGCAGCCAGTGTTTTAGGGCGGCAGGTAGACTAGCGGTTAGTGTTGGGCCTGTAACCAAAAGGTTGCTGGTTCTGGAAAAAAGTCTGAGCCTTCCGTAAAACACTAGGGTAAATCCTCCTGGAAATGTGCCACGCCTGTAGTTTTGAAGCCTGAATGTAGCCTTGGCCTACACACTCCTCCTAGGCCTGAGTTTCAAATACCAATTGGTGTGAAGTAGGCTTGGGCGGTATCCATATTTTCACACCGTTCTTCTGCCATCCTGGGATTTACGGTATTACTGGCATAGCACACACGGGGGTTTGTCGAATTTCTTTCCTTATTGCTTTTGAGTCAATTCGTTTTGTTGTAATAAGGTAGGGGTGGTATATAGAAGATAACCCTAATGAAACCACTACTAAAGGACACCAATGAGATGAAGAGACTTGCTTGGGCCAAGAAACCAGCAATGGACATTAGACCGGTGGAAATTTGTCCTTTGGTCTGATGAGTCCAAATGTAAGATTTTTGGTTCCAACCGCCGTGTCTTTGTGAGACGCAGAGTAGGTGAACGGATGATATCTGCATGTGTGGTTCCCACCGTGAAGCATGGAGGAGGAGGTGTGGGGGTATGGGAGTGCTTTGCCTGTAACACTGTTGGTGATTTTATTTAGAATTCAATGCCAACTTAACCAGCATGGCTACCACAGCGTTCAGGGGCGATACTCCCTCCCATCTGGTTGGCACTTAGTGAGATTGACATTTGTTTTTCATCAGGACAATGACCCAACACATCTCCAGGCTGTCTAAGGGCTATTTGACCAAGGAGAGTGATGGAGAGCTGCATCAGATGACCTGGCATGCACAATGACCCAACCTCAACCCAATTGAAATGGTTTGGGATTAGTTGCACCCCAGAGTGATTGAAAAGTAGCCAACAACTGCTCAGCATATGTGGGAACTCCTTCAAGATTGTTGGAAAAGGATTCCTCATGAAGCTGGTTGAGAGAATGACAAGCGTGTGCAAAGCTGTCATCAAGGCAAAGGGTGGCTACTTTTGAAGAATATAAAATATATTTTGGTTTGTGTAACACTTTTTGGGTTCTACATGATTCCATATTTGTTATTTTGTTGTTTTGATGTCACTTATTCTACAATGTAGAAAATAGTAAAAAATAAAGACCCTTGAATGAGTAGGTGTGTCCAAACTTTTGACTTGTACTCTATATACAACTTTTGTATTGAATGTACATAGAATGCTTTCTCCCGTTGTGCTCTTTACAACGAACACGTGTCTGGCTCAACTGTTTTGGGGAACTAGGGTAAGCTTTATAACGTGACTGGTGAAGGGAAGAAAGCAATATGCTTCATCTCTCAATGTATTGCACAAGTTGACTGCGGGTATTAACTTTCAAAGTAGCAACACATTTTCCAATTTATGGAAACTACAAATAGTTTTGATGGTATTGGAAAAACCAACTCGTGGCATTTTCTATATACCCCGGTATATGGCATATGCGGTATTCCGCCCAAGCCTAGTGTGAAGTGGGTAGTCAAAGGCTTTAGAGGTCCTCAGAGTTGTCTGTAGTTTTGCTTCTGTATTCTTTTTGGGAATTAGCCCTTCGATAGTTTCTGGCCACTGCTCTGTATTGATTGAATTGGAACTTGTCATCTGTGTAAATAAAATGTATGAAGGAAGTTTTGGTCTTACATAGGCTAACAACCTGACTTTGGATTGAGTCTGAGCGCATTGTTCTTTTTTAACTGTATCAGCAGGCTGACCTAGTAGGTTGTCAAACGATCATTGATTCTTGCTCCCACTTATCTCAAGATATATCTTTTGCCAAATGTCAGAAAATGTATTTTCCCTGCCGCAACGTCAGAATTTCTCCTTTTTTTCTTTACCTATTCTTAACATCTGATAATTAGCTATGGAGGATAGGCTTGGGCGGTATACCATATATACCGGTCTATTTGAAAATGGCCACGGGATAGTTTCTCAATATCGTTAACTATTTATTTTGAAGTTGTTTAAATACATTTTAATATTTGTATCTACTTTTTAAGTAAATACATGCAGTCATCCGGTGCAATATGTTAAGAGATAAAGACAAACGCATTCTTCATTTCACCTGTCACAAAATGTTTCATTATAAAGTTTGGGAGTTTGGCTATGATGCCCTTTATCTACTTCCCCAGAGTAAGATGAACTTGTGGATAACATTTTTGTCTCTGTGTCCTGTATGAAGGGAGTCTCATTAGCCAATGCCTACTAGCGTTGCCCATAGGCTTCCAGTACTAGCATGCTAAGGATGTGTAAAATGTTCTAAATGCTCTGCAGTTGTGGATTTGGTTTGCCAGTTTATTAGCTAGTTAGCTAAGTGGTTAGCTTCTTCCAAAATAAAGCATTGTTTGGTAACAGCAGAGAATCCCCTCTTGGATCTGTCTAATATTTGTTTTGGTCTTGCAGCAAACTGAGTAGCTTTTTTGAGTTACTAGTGTAACTTTATGAGCTGGGATGTCTGTCCTGCAAATAGTTTAGGTCAGACGGTTGAAAATGTTTAATGCACACATCAGCATTTTGTTATTCTCTATGGGATTTTACATGTACCAAGCCTAATGGAGGATGAGCAGTTGTTTAATCTGTGAAATTACCCTGTGTACAGGCTATTTATAGTCTGATTTTCTGTTAGATGGTGTTGTATTGTTTGCATGACAATACTTCTCTATAAATCTGTCTGGATGAATGGGATGATTTGTTACTGACAGTGTGTTACTGTGCAACTGAGCAGGCCCTGTACAGTATGAATGTAGTCTGTTGTGGCTCTTCTCTTCCCATGGCCAGAGTTACGATTCGGTATACCTTAAACCCGAGCAACTTCCCTATTCTATTTCTCATTTCCTCTTAAAAGTATTTTAGGAGCAGACCTAAACTAGTAAATATCATCAGTGTATTTGGATAGTAATACATTTTGTCTTCTCATTCTTTAAAACAGCACTGTACCCATTTAGTTGACTGTCTCAACAATAAAGACAAAATGTTAATGCGTATGCAATGCCCATGTTTCCTTTGAAAATGCTAGGCTATGCTGTGTCGTATTAGACCAGGCTAAAAAGTCCTCTCCATTTCTTTTTGTCACCAGATGTATAGTGACGTCTTTTTTTTCAAGGAGCTCTCTGGTGTGCCCTGGCCATATGCTTCTACGAAATTCTTTGAGCAGTAAAACGTCAAAATTGTATGTATTGTTTTCAGTTGTGCTGCTGCATGAAGGCTTTGCTGGGAGCTGCTGCAGCTGAGGTAAGACTGTTCTTTCCTGCAAGACCACTGACATAAAAGGGCACAGATGTAAATACAAAACCTTGTCTTTTGATTGAGTTTCCAAACTCTTTGAAAACAGGAAGGAGTTGGGGCCTGTGAGTGTATTCGCATGTGTACATGCTTGTCTAGTTTGTGTCTATAACATATAAGTAGGTATAGGCTAGATGAGGGGATTGAAGCAAACATAACTTCATTTTATAGAAGGAATCTTTTATGAACCAAACGTTTGACCGGGTATGTCGCCTATTATAGGGAAATTTATGCTCATCTGTTGAGTCATCTTATTAGCCATTTTTAGGAATTGAACCTGACTTTTTATGAGAAGCCACTTCTCCAATGTGTAGCCTACACCTGTGAAGTGTTTCTCACAAGGTCTTCTAGCTAGAACACTTTTCAACACAGTTCTTTGCAGCGTGCTAGATTGTAATGGGCAGTACAGTAGTCTAGTTTGATGGTTTCTTTACAACTCGCCACAATGTGAATATTTTTTAATAGTATGCTGTGGTTGTGATGCTTTAACAACAGTGTGGATTACAGGGACAGTTTACAGCATACTAATGCGCCATTTCTGTGATTTGTTAACAACCATGGTGGATGGATGATGGCTTCTTTACAGCATGGTGCATTCCTTGTAATGAGGTCTTGCTTCTTCTCAGCCTTGTCCTCGTACCCGTTCCTAGCACTCCCCAGTCTTAAATCTGAGATTCTGCAGTAACTATTGCAATTAGAAAGAAGCAGGGTCTCCAAAGACTACTTTCACATCAAAGCCGCCCGTAGACGCCGTAGCAGTCCAAATTTGCCATTCCTCTTTTTCCCGTAATGGTGAGTGCAAGGTTTTAATTTGCCAAATGCTTGCAGTTTTAATTATGATCATCTCAATATGTGGTGCTTTGATGTTTGAGAATAGTTTTGGGGCTTTTGATACACATATGGGATTCTTTTGATTTATTTCAGTACACCGGTGCTGGGGTACCCAGAACACTGTCGTTGGTGTTGCAGGCCCAAACGTGTAATGAGGTTGGTTAGCATTGGTGTGAGGCATAAAATCATTGTTACTGAAACATTGCTGGAGTAGCTTGGCATGGTGCTTTAGTGCCCGTTCATATTTACTAGACTTGTTACCAGCACCGGTGTTCACATTAGCTACACTTACCGTGGCTTCAGCGACAATATGTTCTCTCTGCCCACCTCTAGTATTGTAAATCTCACAGAATGCCATGCGAGCATCTTCTCATCTTAACCATTAGACCTACAGTACTTCAATAATACAACATGATACACCAATTCACACATGTGCAGACCATTTTAAGAGGGTTTATCTTCCCATTTGCAAACTCAAATTACAGGAGTCAGACAATAACACAGAAGTTCGTTACGACGCCGAACTGCAGTCAGGTCAAGACCCTGGTGAGGACGAGAAGCACGCAGATGCGCTTCCCTGAGACTATTTCTGACAAATTCTTTGGTGGTGCAAACCTACAGCTTCATCAGGTGGCTGGTCTCAGACCATCCCGCAGGTGAAGAAGCCGGATGCGGAGAGCCTGGGCTGGCGTGGTTATACGTGGTCTGCGGTTGTGAGGCCAATTTGGACATATTGCCAAATTCTCTAAAACAGCGTTGGAAGCATCTTATAGTAGAGAAATTAACTTTCTATTCTCTGGCAACAGCTCTGGTGGACATTCCAGCAGTCAGCATGCCAATGCATGCTCCCTCAACTTGAGACATCTGTGGCATTGTGTTGTGACAAAATGGCACATTTTTAGAGTGGCCTTTTATTGTCCCCAGCACAAGGTGAACCTGTGTAATGATCATACTGTTTAATCACCTTGATATGCCACACATGTCAGGTGGATGGATTATCTTGGCAAACGTGAAATGCTCACTAACAGGGATGCGAGCAAATTTGTGCACAAAATTTGAGAGGCTTTTTGTCTGTATGGGATCTTTTATTTCAGCTCATGAAACGTGGGACCAACACTTTACATGTTGCATTTATATTTTTGTTCAGTTAGATTATATTACAATTTAAGATAATTACCTCAACTAACCAGGCTTCGTTTTATCCTATAATGCAAGTCATTACATGGGATACAGTGCCTTCGGAAAGTATTGAGACCCCTTGACATTTTCCACATTTTGTTACGTTACAGCCTTTTTCTAAAATGTCCTCATTAATCTACACACAATACCCCATAATGACAAAGCAAAAAAACAATTGTAAATATTTTTTCCCGCAAATGTATTAAAAATGAACTGAAATCACATTTACTGCACCTTTTGGCAGTGATTACAGACTTGAGACTTCTTGGGTATAACTCTATAACCTTGGCACACCTTCATTTGGGGAGTTTCTCCCATTCTTCTCTGCAGATCCTCTCAAGCTCTGTCAGGTTGGATGGAAAGCGTTGCTGCACAGCTATTTTCAGGTCTCCAGAGATGTTCGATCTTGTCCAGGCTCTGGCTGGGCCACTCAAGGACATTCTGAGACTTTTCCCAATGCCACTCCTGTGTTGTCTTAGAGAACCTGCACCAGGGCACTCAGGACTTCATCAGGGATCTCTCTCTACTTTCCTCTGTTCATTTTCTTCCCTCGATCCTGACTAGTCTCCCAGTCCCAGCTGCTGAAAAACATTCCCACAGCATGATTCTGCCACCACCATGCTTCACCATGGGGATAGTGCCAGGTTTCCTCCACATGTGACGCTTGGCATTCAGGCCAAGGAGTTCAATCTTGGTTTCATCAGACCAGAGAATCTTGTTTCTCATGGGCCGAGCGTCCTTCAGGTGCCTTTTTGCAAACTCCAAGCGGGATGTCATGTGCCTTTTACTGAGGAGTGGCTTCCGTCTGGCCACTCTACCATAGAGACCTGATTGGTGGAGTGCTGCAGAGATGATTGACCTTCTGTACGGTTCTCCCATCTCCACAGAGGAACTCTAGAGCTCTGTCAGAGTGGCCATCGGGTTCTTGGTCACCTCCCCGACTAAGGCCCTTCTCCCCCGTTTGGTCGGGTGTTCAGCTCTAGGAAGAGTCTTGGTGCTTCCAATTTCTTCAATTTAAGAATGATGGAGGACACTGTGTTCTTGGGGACCTTCAATGCTGCAGACATTTTTTGGTACCCTTCCACAGATTTGTGACTCAACATAATCCTGTCTCGGGAGTTCTTTGGACAATTCCTTAAATTCCTTCGGTTTTTGCTCTGACATGCACTGTCAACTGTGGGACCTTTTATATAGACCTGTGTGTGTCTTTCCAAATCATGTCCAATCAATTGAATTTACCACAGGTGCACTCCAAGTTGTAGAAACATCTAAAGGATGATCAATGGAAACTGGATGCACTGGAGTTCAATTTTGAGTCTCATAGCAAAGCATCTGGATACTTATGTAAATAAGGTATTTCTGTTTGTTTTAAAAAAAATAAAATAAATGTGCAAACATTTCAAAAAACCTGTTTCAACGCTTTGTCGTTATGGGGTATTATGTGTAGATTGATTAGGCATTTTATTTAATCCATTTTCTAATAAGGCTGTAATGTAACGATGTGAAAAGGTCAAGGGGTCTGAGTATTTTCCGAATGCAATGTATACAGTGCCTTCAGAAAGTATTCTTAGTTCTTGACTTTCCATGTGGTTTCAGCCTGATTTTCAAAATGGATTAAATCGTTATTTACTCACCCATCTACACACACTACCCCATAATGATAAAGTGATTTTTTTTTTTTAAATTAAATTATGCAAGTGTATTAAATTATAAGTATTCCCACCCCTAAGTCAATACATGTTAGAATCACTTTTGGCAGTGATTACAGCTGTGAGTCTTTCTGGGTAAGTCTCTAAAAACTTTGCACACCTGGATTGTATCCTCTGCTTGGAGAAACCATGAAGTGGGCAGGGCAGTACGGATTTATTCTCTTACATCTGCAAGCAGTCTGAACATCAAACAATATGGCATTGTCTCCCTCAATCAGTGCAATGGCTACTGCTATAGGTTTCAGGCTGCTTACCACTCTCTCCCAAAATACATCATGCAGGAGGATCCTCTTGATGGGGCTGTCCATATCGGCAGACTGTGATATGGCCATTTCTTGGAGAGACTCCTTCCCCTCCAGGAGACTGTCAAACATGATGACTACGCCACCCCGACGGGTGTTGCTGGGCAGCTTCAATGTGGTGCTCTTATTCTTCTCACTTTGCTTGGCGAGGTAGATTTGCTGCTATAACTTGATGACCCTTCACATACCTAACCATTTCCTTAGCTCTCTTGTAGAGTGTATCCATTGTTTTCAGTGCCATGATGTCCTTGGAGAGCAGATTCAATGCATGAGCAGCACAGCCAATGGGTGTGATGTGAGGGTAGGACTCCTCCACTTTAGACCAAGCAGCCTTCATGTTCGCAGCATTGTCTGTCACCAGTGCAAATACTTTCAGTGGTCCAAGGTCATTGATGACTGGCTTCAGCTCATTTGCAAAGTAGAGACCGATGTGTCTGTTGTCCCTTGTGTCTGTGCTCTTGTAGAATTCTGGTTGAGGGGTGGAGATTATGTAGTTTTAATTATTCATTGCCCTCCCATCAGAGATGATTGCAATAGTCTGCTTTCACAATGATTTGCTTGACCTTCACTTAAACTCTGTTGAACTCTGCATCCAGCAAATGAGGAGATGAAGCATGTCTAGTTGGAGGGGTGTATGCTGGGCGAAGAACATTCAAAAATCTCTTCCAATACACATTGCCTGTGAGCATCAGAGGTGAACCAGTTGCACACACAGCTAGAGCAAGACATTCATCAGCATTTCTCTGACTACGTTCCTCCATTGAGTCCATAAAACTTCTGATTCCAGGAGGACCATGAGCTGTTATCGATAAGGTGTCACATTCATCATTTTCACCTCTATTAGAAGTATAGGGACTTTTGTCAGAGGTTGCTTGTGAGTGCTGAAGGAATTTTATGCATTTGACCAGATGATTCTGCATCTTTGTTGCATTCTTCACATATGATTTGGCACAGTATTTGCACATGTACACAGCTTTTCCTTCTACATTAGGTGCAGTGAAATGTCTCCACACATCAGATAGTGCCCGTGGCATTTTCCTGTAAAGATTAGAAAAAAAGGATTTATTTATCTGTACAATTCCATGTACAGATAAATAGTTAAGCAGTTAGATTAAACAACTCCTTTGTAAGATACATGTTTTAAAATGAAACATGTATGGAAACAGGTGAATTTACACTTCTCAGTTAGCAGGCTCAAGCAAGCTAAAACACACATGGTAGCAAAAACTAACTAGCAGAAATTATTAACAAGGTAGAAATGATTTAAACACACTTTCCTGTACGATACTATTTACTAGTTAACAAAAAATCATGTATGTCATATAAAATATATTGACCCCACCCAGTATTGTAATCAAAACTCACCAGAAAGGATGTGGTCCTTGGCTCAGACAGTGTAGTAGTGTGGGCTCAATAACATCTCATTAGTGTGCAAGATCTTGAGAATCAGCTGTACATGTGATGGATGAATGCACTGTGCATGCAGAGGGTTTCAATTCCATTGAATTTGGGATAGTTTAACCAAAATATGCCACAATACCTAGAATTGCCTTGTATCTCACAGAAACTGGGATACACTTCACATGGAAAAATTCTGGAATTTTACCGGACATTTTCTGACCCTTTGCAACCCTAGTTTTAGGCCTACATTACAGCAATACGTCTATTCTGTATTTTATTTCCCCCAACGCCTCCTTGAGAATCTACTTGAACTTTAGTCAATGTAAATGATGTTTCTTTTTACATTTTCTATCCGTTTTTCTGTGATTAGAGCTTAAAGGTTGTTCTTCAACCAGTCTCTCATTCTTTGTTACACTTCTATATAGGCTAGGATATGTAGGCTATTTATAGCCATCTTGTTGGGTATTTTTGCTCTTGTACGGAAGGCATGGTGCATTTCAGGATAGCTAGGTTCATCGTTAACTACCCTAATACTTGCTGTACATAGAACCCTTTAGAGCATGGCACTTGCAACGCCAGGGTTGTGGGTTCGATTCCCACGGGAGACCAGAATGAAACTGTATGGACTTGCTACTACTGTAAGTCGCTCTCGATAAGGGCGTCTGCTAAATGACTAAAACTGTAAAATTCCATGGTTGGGTTCTGGCATTTGTCCAGCATCCGAAAGGTTGTGTTGGTGTTTTGTTTTGGGTCTCCATGCCTGTTGTGTATTTGTAAAACATTTAAACAGTAGCCAATGTTCTTTTGGAAATGTGAAGATATGTGTGTGTTAGCATATATTCGACCTTGATGCAGTTACTCAGTTTGCATGGAAGAAGGTATCCAGATGATTCTGCCATAAAAAAATGAGTCCATGCTAGTGAAAAAAATACATTCTCTAAATGTTTTCTCTCCTCTGCTAGCGGTTCCATTCCCAATCTGCGGAAGGATAATCTAAAGAATCAGATTGGGAGGGGTAGCTTGTGTTTATTTTCCAAATGACTTTTTTTATTTTAAATCTTAAACCCAAAGTGGGCTGTTGGGGCTTGACGGCCTTCCTCCGCTTTAGGTACAAGGGGGAGTGGTGGAGCGGTCTCCCCTTTTTCTAATGCTAATGAAAAGAGGAACGGTTTTCCAGCCTTTAGCTTGCAGAGTGTGTCTCTCCTGCAGCATGTTCCATTGCCTGGGCATTGTGAGAGCACAAAACTCCAGGCCTGGGATCCAGTAACGTGAAATTTCAGCAGAGAAGCAGCCATTGTGTAGAGAGGCAGCCGTAGAGGGTGATGGGTGGGAGGGGAGGGAGGGAGGGTGACTTGGCGATCACCCAGGGCTCAGGCCACATCGTCCCACTCCTACTCTCACATCGTCCCACTCCTGTCTTACTTTCAGGCCTCCTCCTCCTCTCCCCCCAGGGGCTGAGGCAGAGCATGCTGGAGCTCTGTGAGCCACAGTCCAGAGCCACAGACAAACGGACACTTTGTTAGGCCAGGAAATGGTTGTCCCAGGATCCCCCTTCACCACCACACACTGAAGCCGCCAGGCCCTCTGGGCGCAGGCCTGGCCAGCACGTGCTCTCAAGTACAGCCCTAGCCTACAGCCCTTTATGTTGCTGTTCCTGCTGTGTGTTTGGGTGGCTTGTACTGTGGTGGTGTGTGTACTGTGGTGGTGTGTGTAATGTATAGCCTAGTTTGGTGAAGTTGAGCTGGTTTAGCAGTGTTTTCCGCAAGTACATGGAGTTGTCAGCCGAATAGAAAAAGTAGCCCGCCAGGTAGTTCTGGGCGGTGGGGGTCCGGGAGGCATGCCCCCTGAGGAAAAAACAATTCCAGAATGAGCTCTTTTGGTGACCTCTGGTACATTCTAATGCCCATAATTCCATCTGAAATACACAGCTAAGTTATGGGAGGTAAAGTCATTAAAGTAGACCATATCTCCAGTTTTACTGCAAGGTATGAATTACCACAATTATGTTTGGTCTTCAAATTATGTATTTTTTGGGGCTCTGCTGCTGTGTACACTTAGGGCAATGAAACCAATATGTAATTTTGGTCAACTATCCCTTTAACAGTTTGGCCTGTCAAATCAAGGATGTTTGAGTCACATGGTAGGGTTTCAGACCTGGCAATCAATCACTGTGGGTGGGAATTTGAGAGAAGGCGGTAGATTAGTATTCTAGTCTATCCCCTTTTCAATGTAACATATCGTGACAAACTAAAACTAGTCGACTCTTTTAGTTTGGTTTATTTTCTTAACCTAATGAAAAATGCTCTGTAAAGTACACATGGATTCCCTGTTGAGAAACAATATAGAAATCAAGGAAAATGGTTAAAACAAAACATTTATGGGGAGTATCCCCAGCCCCCCTGCCAGATTGTATAAAAGTGGGGGTGCACAAAGTCAGGCACCCGTGAATAGACCTACGAGAATGTTTTGAAGACTGAAGCAGGTGTTAAACATGGGCTTTGCTACACAAAAAGAAGCAGTTGACTACTCCATTGTTGACACTAATCAAATCAGTAACAATGACATAAGTAACAATGACATAAGTACACTATATATACAAAAGTATGTGGAGACCCCTCAAGTAGTGGATTTGGCTATTTCAGACACACCCATTGCTGACAGGTGTATAAAATCGAGCACACAGCCATGCAATTTACATAGACAAACATTGGCATTAGAATGGCCTTACTGAAGAGTTCAGTGACTTTCACCTTTCCAACAAGTCAATTTGTCAAATTCGGCGGATGCCAGGAGAACACTACCTGCCCCAATGCATAGTGCCAAATGTAAAATTTGGTCCGGGCTAAGCCACAAAGCGAAGTCCATACAGAAATGGTATGTCAAGATACTTTTGATCATGTAGTGTGTCATGACATTAGCTTTTATAACCTTCTATCTGTCCTCTTATTATATTATGTACCAGAATGAGGCTCTCTCCACTACCAATGGTTCCTGCATTGAAGATTCAACATCTTCAATGAGTGTTTTCATAATTGATCTGCAGATAATCGCCAAAAGCAGTAGTAGCCTACCAGTATGCAAATTAGGGAACCAAATGAACAGCTAGCTCTCTCACCGACTCGATTCAGGTTCGGTTGACCTAACAGATTAGTTTAATTGTCATTTGTTCGTGAACAACCCAACCCATCACTAGGCTACACTGACATGTCACTTTAGCAGTTATGGGCTTCAAATTATTGGAAGATATAAACAAGATCTTTGGTTTACTTGTCCCGATGCGATACCATGGACATGCGATACCATGGACATGACTATGTTGTATGATTTATGAATAGCAAAGAAATATCGGAGATTTACTTTATTCAGTCAGTTCAACACCTTTTTATATACTAGTCAACACAAGCTGTTCGGTCGTCAATCAACGCGCAGTAAATAGCCTATATTCTCCAAAAACGTGGCTGGCTGTATAGGTGCTACAAAACAATAATTATAAACTCAGCAAAAAAAGAAACGTCCTCTCACTGTCAACTGCGTTGATTTTCAGCAAACTTAGCATGTGTAAATATTTGTATGAACATAAGATTCAACAACTGAGACACAAACTGAACAAGTTCCACAGACATGTGACTAACAGAAATTGAATGTGTCCCTGAACAAAGGAGGGGGTCAAATCAAATTCAGTATCTGGTGTGGCCACCAGCTGCATTAAGTACTGCAGTGCATCTCCTCCTCATGGACTGCACCATAGTTGCCAGTTCTTGCTGTGAGAAGCACCTGCAAGTTCCCGGACATTTCTGGGGGGGAATAGCCCTAGCCTTCACCCTCCGATCCAACAGGTCCCAGACCTGCTCAATGGGATTGAGATCCGGGCTTTTTGCTGGCCATGGCAGAACACTGACATTCCTGTCTTGCAGGAAATCACGCATAGAACGAGCAGTGTGGCATTGTCATGCTGGAGGGTCATGTCAAGATGAGCCTGCAGGAAGGGTACCACATGAGGGAGGAGGATGTCTTCCCTGTAATTGAGACTGCCTGCAATGACAACAAGCTCAGTCCGATGATGCTGTGACACACCGCCCCAGACCATCCCGCTCCAGAGTATAGGCCTCGGTGTAACGCTCATTCCTTCGACGATAAACGCGAATCCGACCATCACCCCTGGTGAGACAAAACCGCGACTCGTCAGTGAAGAGCACTTTTTGCCAGTCCTGTCTGATCCAGCGACGGAGGGTTTGTTCCCATAGGTGTGACCTTGTTGCCGGTGGTGTCTGGTGAGGACCTGCTTTACAACAGGCCTACAAGCCCTCAGTCCAGCCTCACTCAGCCTATTGCGGACAGTCTGAGCACTGATAGAGGAATTGTGCATTCCTGGTGTAACTCGGGCAGTTGTTGTTGCCATCCTGTACCTGTCCCACAGGTGTGATGTTCAGATGTACCGATCCTGTGCAGGTGTTGTTACACTTGGTCTGCCACTGCGAGGACGATCAGCTGACCGTCCTGTCACAGTACAGACATTGCAATTTATTGCCCTGGCCACATCTGCAGTCCTCATGCCTCTTAATAACCGTTGCATGTTCATTAATTGTTTATGGTTCATTAAACAAGCATGGGAAACAGTGTTTAAACCCTTTACAATGAAGATCTGTTAAGGGTCCTGAAAAAAGGAAGTTTCTTTTTTTGCTGAGTTTGTGCAGTATGTAGAATTACCTGGTTGCTAAAAGTCTAATAGTTTGCCTAATTTCAGTATGAGAAAACAATCAATGTGTAGAGAATCATTGTACCATCTAAACCACTGTGAAATATCCTTTCACTAACACAAAATATTTTATTTTCAGCTGTTTGAAGCTGGTGTACAAAACCGAAAGCAACAACTAAACTTAAGACCTGGAAGCATAGAAATAGTGCACATAGAACAGATCTACCACTTCTTAGATTTGCTTTCAATGAGTGATTTTCTTTTCCGATGTGAATTTAGTCGGGTCGACCCAGAAAGTATATATTGAGCTTTAAATAGGTTTCAACTCATCCTTACCACTACATGGGAAGTGTAAATTCACTCGCAGGAGACTCATCATGCTCTCGCTCCTCCGTGAAAATAAATTTGACTGCAACCAACCACAGCATACACAAATAACACAGGTGCCGAGAGGTTGGATAGACTACAGACTGACAAACCAGCAGTGTTTTCCTCGCTTTGTGACTGACAGGTGCCTGTCCAATCAATAGATAACTAGAATATGCATATCGTTATTCTATAGTTGAAGGATATACAGACTTTTCTGACTATTGATTTTAAACTTTTAAATTAAAAGAAGCCTGGTTAATGAGAAGTGCCGCTTATGGACGGCGTTTCAAAAACTGGTTTAGGTATGAAATCATAGGCAAGCAGTTGTGGTATAAGAAAAACTATAAGTGATTGAAAGTGTCTTTCTGTTTATTTCACCAAAGCGTATTGGGTAATTTAGACCGTTCTATCATTTTAGGGATTTAGAGGTATTTTGCTGTTGCTTCTCCAGTAATATGTTGTCTACTTGCTCAGACAGTCCTTAATACATTTTTTAGCTAAAGGGTAGCCCCGCCACTCTACTATAAAGCTAGAGGGATACTGATATTTTTATTGACAAATACAATGGAGTAAAACAACCTTATTTTGGGTTTGAAATCTCTGTCTTCATACATCCTACTAGATTGTATTGAGAAGGGTGAGCGAACTTTCTCAATGACCTTTCTCAACAAACCTGTTTGTCTAGCCTATATTGAGGAAGATGATATAATCCTGAAATGCGCATATAGGCTACGCTCTAATAAGAGAAGAGGAGAATTATGCCATAGTTTGTTGATTTTGAGGGGTTTAAATCCGTATGAGAGCTGTCGACTCCCATACCCCCGTTCTTCCCCTCACTCACTCATTCCCTCTGTTTTCTTATACTTTTTGTTGGAAATGAAGTCGGTCATCCAGCAGAATAACTTGGAATAATTTGGAATTGGTGGGGACTGAGGCAGGGATCCTCTCTCTTTTTCTCTCTTTCCCTCTGCTTGCGGGCCCAAGCCAGCTGATCCGCTTCCGCTCTCATTGTGTGTCCAATGGACTGTGCACCCAGCGAGGGGCACGGAGCCCAGCCTTTGTCTCCATGGACCGCCCCACTCTGTACAGGACAGAGGGTTGTGTGTGCGCATGTTAGGGCCCCATAAAATACACGATGCGGAAAACACAGACGGAATCTAGACATTAAAACTGTGTTCAACAATATAAAAAATATATTAATCTTAGTAGGGAATCAACTAAATGTATTAAATGTCTGAAGAGGCAATGCGAATTCCCCCTGTCTATTTGTGCGGTGCACTATTAGCAATGATTAGCAAATCTTCTGTTAATTGGAAAGGCTTTCCCAATAACCCTTTCAATTATTCATCCCTTTTTACATCAGTAGTTGTCACAAAGTTCTTATTCATAAACTGAACCTAAAACACCAGAGAGCAAGCAATGCAGATGTAGAAGCACGGTGGCTAGGAAAAGCTCCCTAGAAAGGCTGGAATCTAGGAAGAAATCTAGAGGGGAACCAGGCTCTGAGGGGTGGCCAGTCCTCTTTTGGCTGTGCCAGGTGGAGATCATAGGACTACATGGCCAATAACGCCAGATGGTTCTTCAAAATGTTAAAACGTTCATAGATGACCAGCAGGGTCAAATAATAATCACAGTGGTTATAGAGAGTGCAACAGGTCAGCACCTCAGGAGTAAATGTCAGTTGGCTTTTCATACCCGAACATTGAGGTCGAGATACCAGGTGGAGAGAGGGAGGAAACGGCAGGTCCGGGACAAGGTCGCAAAACCGGTTAACAGGTCAGGGTTCTGTATCCGCAGGCAGAACTGCAGGATCTGGATCAGTAGCGTGACCAGGTGGACTTGGGACGGGGACAACCAGGAGTCATCAGGCCAGGTAGACTTGAGGCATGGTCCTAGAGCTCAGGTCCTCTGGTCGGGGTGGGGGGAAGAGGGAGATGAGAGTGTTAGAGGGAGCATACTTAAGATCACACAGGACACCAGATTGAACCTTTATTTAACTAGGCAAGTCAGTTTTACATTTACAATGAAGGCCTTGGAACAGTGGGTTAACTGCCTTGTTCAGGGGCAGAACGACAGATTTTTACCTTGTCAGCTCGGGGACTCAATCTAGCAACCTTTCAGTTACTGGCCCAATGCTCTAACCAGTAGGCTACCTGCCGCCCCAGATAAGACCGAAGAATTACACTAGATATGACAGACTGACCCTAGTCCCCCGACAGACTATTGCAGCAGCATAGATACTGTGACCCGGGATGGGGGGTCGGGGGACACTGTGGCCCTGTCCAAAGTTCTCTCTGGAGTAGTATAGCCCACGAGCGCGAGCAAGCCAGTTACCCAGCCCCCGTAAAAGGCTCAGAGGCAGAGAATCCCAGTGGGGAGAGGGGTTCCGGCCAGGCAGAAACAGAAAGGGTGGTTTGTCGCTCCAGTGCCTTGCCGTTCACCTTCGCTCCCCTAGGCCAGACTGCACTCAATTATAGGACCTACTGAAGAGATGAGTCTTCAGTAAAGACCTAAAAATCGAGACAGAGCCTACATCTCTCACATGGATCGGCAGACCATTCTATCAAAATGGAGCTATATAGGAGAAAGCCCTGCCTCCAGCTATTTGCTTAGAAATTTGAGAAACGATGGGCTAACGTTTTTGGCAGGACCAAATCGGCAAGATGGGTAGAAAGAAGTCCATGTAATTCTTTGTAGGTTTGCAGTAAAACCTTGTCAAGTTTCTAGTAGCTGTATTTCGGACTAGCTGACGTTTATTTAGTGCCTTATCTGGGTAGCCGAGAGTAGAGCGGTAAGAGTGGTAAGCAGCCTGAAACCTATAGCAGTAGCCATTGCACTGATTGCGGGAGACAATGCCATATTGTTTGATGTTCAGACTGCTTGCAGATGTAAGAGAAGAAATCCGTACTGCCCTGCCCACTTCACTGTTGCTTCAAGCAGAGGAAACTGCAGTTCTGAAATACATCAAAGTGTGAAGACTTCTGCCTGAAGCCCATACACGCTGCAGTGTACATCTTGGACCCCAAGTATGCTGGCAAGAGCATCCTGTCTGGTGCAGAGATCAACAAGGCCTTTGGTGTCATCACTACAGTGTCTCACCACCTTGGCCTGGATGAGGGCAAGTTTCTTGGCAGTCTGGAAAAGTACACTTCCAAGCAAGGGCTTTGGGATGGAGATATGTTGGCACGACTGCCATATCTCATCAGCCAGCCGGAGGAAGGGAGTTTGTGGATCCTCCATCATCCTCCAAATCCCACCAACATCCGCTGCCTCCGAGCACAACTGGTCCTTGTTTGGGAACACACACCATCATGCAACAGGCTGACCAATACAAGGTTTGAGAAATTGGTAGCTATCCAGGGAAATGTGAGGCTTTTTGTGCCTGACAATGAGCCATCCTCAACAACGTTGGAAAGTGTTAATAAAGATGAGGCCTCAGTCTGATGTTCAAGAGGTGGACATTGAGCAGGTCCAGGGAGAAGACATGGAAGCCTGAGAGGAAGACAACCAAAGCTTTAATTTCTATAATGTAATTTTACAGGCACGTTGAAAATGTTTTTGGGAGATGCGGTGGATCATTGGGGATCATTCAATATTCCCTTTTGTTGTTCAGTGAAATCATCCCATGTGAAGAGTCAACTCATTTAAAGTTCAATTCGTAACAACTTTTATTTTATTTTATATTGGAAGGATTTAATCATTTACAATTGTCTAGTTATGACAAGGTTTATGTTTCTGTCTCCAATTGATATTGTAAATGTATCCAATGCAAAAATATTTAAATGGTATTAATATGAATTTGCATATATTTCCGTTCATTCCCATATTCCCTTCAGAGCTAATGGTGGAAGGCTTCGGTGGAATGCTCAGGGTTGACTCCAACTCGTTGCTTATTGGGGAAAACCGGTTGAAAGTTTTTCAATTAAATGTTAACTACAACGTAGCATATGCTTACCTGTCAGAATGATATCATGATTATTTGCATTAATCCAGTGGTTATTTGTTTTGCGAACTCTACAAGCACATGTGCGCTACAAAAATACACACAAACAAACAAATAAGCCTCTTGCTCTGTGCGCACTGGATTTAAAGGGTAACTTCACCCCAAAATCGAAATGTCTAAAAACATTTACCAGAATTCAGAAGTGCTCTCCTGCTTCGGAGTTAGAGCATTCAATGTATTTTGTGTGTGTGTATACAGTTGAAGTCAGAAGTTTACATACACTTAGGTTGGAGTCATTAAAATTTGTTTTTAAACCATGCCACAAATTTCATGTTAACAAACTATAGTTTTGGGAAGTCGGTTAGGATGTATTTCAAGGACTAACTTCAAACTCAGTGCATCTTTGCTTGACATCATGGGAAAATCGAAAGAAATCCAAGACCTCTGCTTCATCCTTGGGAGAAATTTCTAAATGCTAAAAGGTACCACGTTCATCTGTACAAACAATAGTACGCAAGTATAAACACCATGGGATCACGCAGCCGTCATACCGCTCAGGAAGGAGACGCGTTCTGTCTCCTAGAGATGAATGGAAATTGCTCCCAAGGATGAACTAGACTTGTGGTCTACAATTGTTTTTCTTGAGGTCTTGGCTGATTTCTTTTGATTTCCCCATGATGTTAAGCAAAGCGGCACTGAGTTTGAAGGTAGGCCTTGAAATACATCCACAGGTACACCACCAATAGGCTAATTGACATCATTTGATTCAATCAGAAGCTTCTAAAGCCATAACATCATTTCCGGGAATTTAACAAGCTGTTTAAAGGCACAGTCAACTTGGTGTATGTAAACTTCTGACCCACTGGAATTGTGATACAGTTGATAGTGAAATAATCTCTGTAAGCAATTGTTGGATCTGCACAATGTAGATGTCCTAATCGACTTGCCAAAACTATAGTTTGTTAACAAGATGTGTGAAGTGGTTGAAAAATGAGTTTTAATGACTCCAACCTAGGTGTATGTAAACTTCTGACTTCAACTGTGTGTCATCATGGTCCCATAGTGCGGCTGTCTCAGAAAATGAGGAGCCAAGAAGGGGCTCAGGACACCAGGAGGAACCAGGAAGGGGCTCAGGACACCAGGAGGAACCAGGAAGGGGCTCAGGACACCAGGAGGAACCAGGAAGGGGCTCAGGACACCAGGAGGAACCAGGAAGGGGCTCAGGACACCAGGAGGAACCAGGAAGGGGCTCAGGACACCAGGAGGAACCAGGAAGGGGCTCAGGACACCAGGAGGAACCAGGAAGGGGCTCAGGACACCAGGAGGAACCAGGAAGGGGCTCAGGACACCAGGAGGAACCAGGAAGGAGCTCAGGACACCAGGAGGAACCAGGAAGGGGCTCAGGACACCAGGAGGAACCAGGAAGGGGCTCAGGACACCAGGAGGAACCAGGAAGGGGCTCAGGACACCAGGAGGAACCAGGAAGGGGCTCAGGACACCAGGAGGAACCAGGAAGGGGCTCAGGACACCAGGAGGAACCAGGAAGGGGCTCAGGACACCAGGAGGAACCAGGAAGGGGCTCAGGACACCAGGAGGAACCAGGAAGGGGCTCAGGACACCAGGAGGAACCAGGAAGGGGCTCAGGACACCAGGAGGAACCAGGAAGGGGCTCAGGACACCAGGAGGAACCAGGAAGGGGCTCAGGACACCAGGAGGAACCAGGAAGGGGCTCAGGACACCAGGAGGAACCAGGAAGGGGCTCAGGACACCAGGAGGAACCAGGAAGGGGCTCAGGACACCAGGAGGAACCAGGAAGGGGCTCAGGACACCAGGAGGAACCAGGAAGGGGCTCAGGACACCAGGAGGAACCAGGAAGGGGCTCAGGACACCAGGAGGAACCAGGAAGGGGCTCAGGACACCAGGAGGAACCAGGAAGGGGCTCAGGACACCAGGAGGAACCAGGAAGGGGCTCAGGACACCAGGAGGAACCAGGAAGGGGCTCAGGACACCAGGAGGAACCAGGAAGGGGCTCAGGACACCAGGAGGAACCAGGAAGGGGCTCAGGACACCAGGAGGAACCAGGAAGGGGCTCAGGACACCAGGAGGAACCAGGAAGGGGCTCAGGACACCAGGAGGAACCAGGAAGGGGCTCAGGACACCAGGAGGAACCAGGAAGGGGCTCAGGACACCAGGAGGAACCAGGAAGGGGCTCAGGACACCAGGAGGAACCAGGAAGGGGCTCAGGACACCAGGAGGAACCAGGAAGGGGCTCAGGACACCAGGAGGAACCAGGAAGGGGCTCAGGACACCAGGAGGAACCAGGAAGGGGCTCAGGACACCAGGAGGAACCAGGAAGGGGCTCAGGACACCAGGAGGAACCAGGAAGGGGCTCAAAGCTCATTAGGCCGTTGTGTAGTCTTATTTTAACCTGTCTAGCCCCGGGGTGCCGCTAGCGGCACACCCCCCCACCCCCACTGAAAAGGCAGAGCCGTGAAATTCAATATTTTTTTTTTTTTTTTTTTTTTAATATTTAACTTTCACACATTAAAGTCCAATACAGCTAATGAAAGACACAGATCTTGTCTATCCAGCCAACATGTCCGATTTTTAAAATGTTTTACAGGGAAGACACAATATGTAAAGATGTAAATCTATTAGCTAAACACATTAGCATAATCCACCATCTTTTCTTTGTCCACCAACACCAGTAGCTATCACCAATTCGGCTAAACTAAGATATTGATAGCCACTAACCAAGAAAAAAGCTCATCAGATGACAGTCTGATAACATATTTATGGTATAGGATAGGTTTTGTTAGAAAAATGTGCATATTTCAGGTAGATGGCATAGGTTACAATTGCACCCACCGTCACAAATGGACTAGAATAACTACATAGAGCAACGTGTTAACCTACTTACTAATCATCAAACATTTCGTAAAAATACACAGCATACACTAATCGAAAGACACAGATCCTGTGAATACAGACAATATTTCAGATTTTCTAAGTGTCTTACAGCGAAAACACAATAAATCGTTATATTAGCATAGCACATGTGCAAACATTACACCAGCATTGATTCTAGCCAACGAGAGCGATAACGTAAACATCGCCAAAATATATTAATTTTTTCACTAACCTTCTCAGAATTCTTCAGATGACACTCCTGTAACATCACATTACAACATACATATACAGTTTGTTCGAAAATGTGCATATTTAGCCACCAAAATCATGGTTAGACAAGGAGAAAAGTAGCCCAGCTGGTCAGAAAATGTCCTGCGCCACATTAGACAGTGATCTAGTCGTATACATAAATACTCATAAACGTGACTAAAAAATATAGGGTGGACAGCGATTGATAGACAATTTAATTCTTAATACAATCGCGGATTTACATTTTTTTAATTATCCTTACTTTTCAATACAGTTTGCGCCAAGCGAAGCTACGTCAAAAAAGATGGCGTCCTAAGCCATTAACATTTTTCGACAAACACGATTTATCATAATAAATTGTTCCTACTTTGAGCTGTTCTTCCATCAGAATCTTGGGCAAAGAATCCTTTCTTGGGTCTAATCGTCTTTTGGTCGAAAGCTGTCCTCTTGCCATGTAGAAATGCACATTGTGTTCGGCATGAACTGGAACGGTGCCCAGAGATTCACAGTGTCTCAGAAATAAATGTCCCAAAATCGCACTAAACGGATATAAATTGCTATAAAACGCTTTAAATTAACTACCGTATGATGTTTTTAACTCCTATAACGAGTAGAAACATGACCAGAGAAATATAACTGGCTACACTAATGCTTGGAAAAACAGTAGGTCGGTGTCCTCCGCGCGCCTGACGCACCTAGAAAAGAGTTCCTACCTACACGTGTTTTTGTTTTATAGGGGCTGTGATTGGGCAATCGATACCATTCAAAGCGTCATCACGTAAAGGCATCCAGGGGAAGACGTAAGCAGTGTCCGTATACTCATAGCAATAACAGTGGCCTTAAAACTGACTCCAGAACAGGGGCCAAAATGTGTGAAATCTGACTCCATGTCAGGGAAATTGCTGTAGAATGAGTTCTGTTCCACTCAGAGACAAAATTTCAACGGCTATAGAAACTATAGACTGTTTTCTATCCAATAATAATAATAATATGCATATTGTACGATCAAGAATTTTGTAGGAAGCCGTTTCAAAAATTACACGATTTCCATAAATAGTGACAACAGCACCCCCTAGCCTTAACAGGTTAAAAAAGGCATCAGTGGTAATGCATTATTTTTTGCATATATTTTGGGGTGAGTTTTTCTTTCTATATGCTATTACAACAATAAAATATAAATTATAGGTCCTTGAAAATATTAGAAAATGTACATGAATGTCGAGCCCTTCTGTGTGCGATGCGCTGTATGTCTACCACTTTGTGTAGCCGTTAGCGATGCTAATGATAGCCTGACTATTCTGAACAAAAATATAAACGCAACATGCAACAATTAAAAATATTTTGCTGTTACAGTTCATATAAGGAAATCAGTCAATTAAAGTATATTCATTAGGGCCTAATCTTATGGATTTCACATGACCGGACAGGGGTGCAGCCATTTGTGGACCTGTGCGGGCATAGGGAGCCAAGGCCAGACAATCGGAATTCATTTTTTCCCACAAAAGGGAAATTAGTTTTTCCCTGCCAAATTCTCTAAAACAACGTTGGAGTTTGCTTTTGGTAGAGAAATTAACATTGAATTCTCTGGCAACAGCTCTGGTGGACATTTCTGCAGTCAGCATGCCCATAGGGCGTCGAACAATTGGCCCAGCGCCGTCCGGGTTTGGCCGGTGTAGGCCGTCATTGTAAATAAGAATTTGTTCTTAACTGACCTGCCAAGTCAAATAAGGTTACAGTAAAACATTTTTTAAATAAAAACATTCCCTCAACTTGAGTCGTGTAGCATTGTTTTTTTTTTTTTTTTTTTTACAAAACTGCACGTTTTAGTGGCCTTTTATTGTCCCCACCACCTGTGTAATGAATTCTTGATATGCCACACCTGTCCGGTGGATGGATTATCTTGACAAAGGGTAAAATGCTTACTAAAAGGGATGTAAACAAGTTTGTGCTCAAAATTTGAGAGAAATAAGCTTTTTGTGCATATGGAACATTTCTGGGATCTTTTATTTCAGCTCATGGAACATGGGAAAACACTTTACATGTTGTGTTTTATATTTTTGTTTAGTGAATGTTCAGGTAGATGGACAGGCAATTAAATGTTAACTACAAAGTAGCCTATGCCTACCAGGCAGAATCATGATTATTTGCATCAATTTAGTGTCCATTTATTTTGGAAACTCTGTCACAAATACGCTACAGAAACACTGCTAGCCAAACACAACTGTCTGTCTGGTGAGAATTAAAGGGTAGCTACCAAAAAAATCTAAATTTCTCAGATTTTTTCCAGACCTAAAAAATTGTCCCCTGATATGGTTTAAGCATTGTTGTGGACTTAGAACATCAAATGTAGTTGTTTTCTGTTAAAGTGTGATTCTGAGAACGAAAACCTGACATTTTTGTTTTATTGTTTTAGGTATCAAGTATTGTTTTGACTAATTCTGCCTTCTAGAGGGTTTCTCATAACACATAGCACTGAAATCTGCAATAAATGCTTTAAATAAAGTGCAAAATGTATATATTTTTTTCTGTTACAGTAAATCTACCACAATCAGTGTAAGAACATAAGGGCATGCCAATTTAAAAGATGGCTAGTCATTATTACCCTGGTTCTATATGGAATGCATGCATATTATAGGACACAGGCCCGGTCATTATCAGTTATTTTATAAAAACATTGGTGCCACCAAATCATGGAAATGGTTAGTGTAGAACCCTGTCAAGAGCTGCCAAATGCAACTCGTCCTGATGACCTGATGTCAGGTCATCACAGACCATTATTATGGCCTTTTTACACTTCACTAGTTTGACGAAACATACTAGTTCCAGGACACACATTTTTGAAGTGTAAAGAGACTGATCTAGATTAAAATATCTTTCCCAAGCCACCTCCGTAGGTAGTAAGACACATCTACACTGTATATTACCATATTACCGCAGTTACCATAGACTTTCAGGCATTGCGCTGACGCTAGATAGCAGTTGCGCCAACTCTAGTTAGCAACTTTGTTCAAACTGCATGCAGAAACATACAAATGGTGTCCTCGAGTTCATCTGACTGGGGAATTAGATAAACGACTTCATAGCCAACATCCTGAAGTATCCCTTTAACAGTACACAGCATTTTTGTTGTTAGCAAATTTTAAATTAAAGGCACATTTGAATCGTTGCTTTAATCAAGTGTGTAACATCATTGGCAATACGGTTTAGATGAGATCCTGTATAGTTCGATAGCTATCCTTTTTTTGTTTGTCTATACACTACTATGGAAGTTACTGTTTGCTGAAGCTATACACACGAAACAGAAATGTGGCTTTGGCCACACCACATCCAAGGATAATGTAAGGATAGTGCAAAACGTATGTTGAAGAAAGTCAGATCTTACTACACATATTTTACTGATGTAAAGAATGCATTAGTTCACATCTCTCCTGTTTGTGTTTCAAGTCCTAATTGTTTGTATGAATCCACCTTCCTAGGAATGAAGGCTACTTTTGATTAGCAAGACCAGGAGCTTGTTACCACATTGTGTGCACAAGGGGTGTAATGCAGTAGGCCTCCTCCCTCATCCCTCCTTCCTCCACTCCCACGGGGCCGGAATAGACTGGTTTCAAGGCTGCTTAAACCACCTTTCCTGTTTTGTTGGTTCATTTATTTTGGAGTTATTAACCTTGGTCATTGATCGTGGAAGGAACGTTTGTCAACTATTACCAGGGGTAGCTAGTATTTGTATGTAAGCCTACCTAAGTTTAATGCTCGATGGCTCAAATGGATGAATCGATAACTAATAACCTTGGCATCAAGGTTTTGCATGGGTGTGGATGCAGAGCAAAGGGCACCTGTTTGAGTTGTTATTGTAGGGAAGAGACTTTACACTGGTATGAATGGAGAAAATGGAAAACGCTGTGACAGGAACTGCCTTGTGACGGAAACCATTATCCTATTGGACGTTGCTTGAAATATCTCTTTTGTAAACGTTGAGTCATCAAATTATTTAACGGACCGAGCACAGTGTATTTATTGATGGTGTTAAATCGGGTTTTCTGGACATAACAAAGGGTGTCCCACCGGGATCAATTCTTGGTCTGGTTCTTTTCACTATTTTACATGAACAACATTGGTTCTGTAAAAATGTCACCTGTATTGATGTCACCTGTTGAATCCAATTCAATTTGTGTAGATGAAGGGGAGGAGACATGCTAAAGAAGGATTTTAAACCCTTGAGACAATTGAGAAATGGATTGTGTGTGCGTGCCATTCAAAGCGTCAATGGGCAAGACAAAATAATTAAGTGTCATTCAAGGGATAAAGTGCTGCTCTGTTCTCGTCCAGCTGCAGCTTTTCTAGGTCCTTTTTTGCAGCACTTGACAATATCACCGGGCAAGAGTCATAAAAATTTGAGTCTGCAAGACGTGTTTGGTCGACTGTAGTGTTAAAAATGCTGAACATCTTTTTCATCACAGACAGACCTCTCCCCATCAACAATTACATCAATATGCCTTGACCATGACAATTTACAGTTTAAGATGACATTTATCATTTCCCCTCTTATCAGGAATGATGAAAAGCTATCTTTTTAAAGGCATATTGATTTAGTTAAGAAATGAAGAATCAAAATAGGCTTCTCCTATAGGAATAGGTCTTGTCTTTCATAACCATAATAGCAATTAAAAGGGAACAGTTTGGAGATTATGGGAAAATTATTAGACTAAAGGTGAGGACACAACGGTTCACCTGACACAAGACTGAATCCAAGCATTACACTGTTGATTGTATGTGCATTTTACATTTACTGTACTTTACGCCACATTTGTAGATGACTAAATCTGAAAATATATTCAGTAACATGATAAGGAACATTATCGGTAGGTGCAACATCAGACAACAAAAATGACAAGGGTTGAGTCCAAAGTGTGCAGTTCATAGGTGCTTCCCCCCCCCCCCCCCCCCTGTTTGTGCTGTTCAGGAACTAGAGCAAGCACACTTGTAGTTATTTTTCTTTGGAACACAGCCCCGCATCACCACCTTTATTACTGTTGTTTACGCAATCCAAAAACACTCATTGTGTTCAGGACAACCCAGGGTATAATGCCATGTCTTGTAACTGTACATCAAATGTAGTCATCGTAAATGTTGACACTGCACATTAGCATACATACGTTTTATGATATGGAAATTTGAAGTGTACATTTAGACTCCTGGGTGTTTGGCTTGCTTGTATGATATCATAGATTGCAACCAGAGAATATATTATAATCCTCAACATCTCATCTTTCAAAATACATAGTCCTTATAATTTACAGCATTTCTCAGCATTTTTTCAACCCTTATACAGATATGATTGTAAAGGGCTACAGCTGGTGGAGTTGGTGCCTCTAACATCTGCATGAATTGCCCTAGAGTGCATTTATACTGAAGAATGTGTTTGTTTGATATGATTGTGTTTTGCTTTTCATGTTTTGAGGAATCGATGTGTGTATACAGTGCATTCGGAAAGTATTCAGACACCTTGACTTTTCCACATTTTGATAAGTTACAGCCTTATTCTAAAATGGATTAAATTGTTTTTTTTTCTCCTTCACCTACAGACAATAGCCAATAATGACAAAGCAGAAACTCCAAGTGGACTGTCATGTGCCTTTTTAAGGCCTGATTTGGTGGAGTGCTGCACAGATGGTTGTCCTTCTGGAAGGTTCTCCAATTTCCACAGAGGAACTCTGGAGCTCTGTTAGAGTAACTATTGGGTTCTTGGTCACCTCCCTGACCAAGGCCCTTCTCCCCCGATTGCTCAGTTTGGCCGGCCGGCCAGTTCTAGGAAGAGTCTTGGTTGTTCCAAACTTCTTACATTTAAGAATGATTGGTTTTTGCTCAGACATGCACTGTCAACTGTGGGACCTTATATAGACAGGTGTGTGCCTTTCCAGATCATGTTCAATCAATTGAATATACCACAGGTGTACACCAATCAAGTTGTAGAAACATCTCAAGTATGATCAATGGAAACAAGATGCACCTGAGTAAAATTTTATCTCATAGCAATGGGTCTGAATACTTATGTAAATAAGGCATTTCTGTTTTTTTTATTTTAATACATTTGCGAAAATGTCTAAACCTGTTTTCACTTTGTCATTATGGGGTATTTTGTGTAGATTGAGGAACAAAATGAATTCACTATATTTTAGAATAAGGCTGTAACGTTACAAAATGTGGAAAAGGGGAAGGGGTCTGAACACTTTCCAAATGCACTGTAGATATGTATAGTGTAATTGTTGTTTATTGATATGTTCATGCAGGGCTCACCTGTGAAAGAGACCATGGTCTCAGCATGACTCCCTGCTTAAATAAAAGTTCAATATAAAATCAAGTGTAATTTGGCATTGTATCTCTCATCCATGGTTGACTGACTACTACAATTGAATACAATAAACAGAAGGGAGTAAATACCCATTGTCAACCAAATCCAGTGGCACTGGCCGTGTCAATAGGTTAATAAACTAAACCCTGTGAGGGTGCAACATGCCACAGCGAAATACGTTTTGCTGTCAATCGCACACTTGCTCGCTCTCCTCTCTTGCGCTCGCTCAGCCTTAAATATCTTACTGGTAGGATCTGTAAAGTGCTGCCCTTTGTCGTTTCCGGTGGCCCAGGGGAATGTTCTTATCTAATCAGACAGCCATCAGACTGCAGGGAGAAGGGAGAGGGCTGGATACATTCACTGTAGTAACCTAACCGTGACATCCTCAGCTACCTGCCTCACCTGCTGTAGGGGAAAGGTGAGGCCACAGCACTGAGGAGTCTGTAGCCTGGCCATGTAGCCGCGTGGTCACAAAAACTAAAGCAGGAAGCACCAGTGACTCTGTCAATAAAGAAGTGGTCAGATGACGCATATGCTAAGCTACAGGACTGTTTTGTTAGCACAGACTGGAATATGCTCTGGAATTCTTCCGATAGCATTTAGGAGTATACCACATCAGTTTCTGGCTTCATCAATAAGTGCATCGATGACGTCGTCCCTACAGTGACTGTACTTACCCCAACCAGAAGCCATGGATTACAGGCAACATCCGCACTGAGCTAAATTTGACCTTTTTATTTAACTAGGCAAGTCAGTTAAGAACATTCTTATTTACAACATTCTTATTTAGCCTACACCGGCTAAACCCAGACGACGCTGGACCAATTGTGCGCCGCCCTATGGGACTCCCAATCACCGCCGGTTGTGATACAGCCTGGATAGAGCGTAGAGCTACAGTGTAGAGCTGCCGCTTTCAAGGTGCGGGACTCTAACCCATAAGCTTGTAAGAAATCCCGCTATGCCCTCTGTCGAAACATCAAAACGGCACATCTTCAATACAGGACTAAGATTGTATCGTACTACACCGGCTCTGACGCTCGTCAGATGTGGCATGGCTTGCAAACTACTATAGACTACAAAGGGAAGCAGTGAAACGAGCCTACCAGGCGAGCTAAATTTCTTCTATGCTCGATTCGAGGCAAGCAACACTGAAGCATGCATGAGAGCATCAGCTGTTCCGGGCAACTGTGTGATCAAGGCTGATGTGAGTAAGACCTTTAAACAGACCAACATTCACAAGGCCGGAGGGCCAGATGGATTACCAGGACGTGTACTCCGAGCATGCGCTGACCAACTGGCAAGTGTCTTCACTGACATTTTCAACCTCTCACTGACTGAGTCTGTAATACCAACATGTTTCAAGTATTCCACCATAGTCCCTGTGCCCAAAAACACTAAGGTAACCTGCCTAAATGACTTCCGACCTGTAGCACTCACGTCTGTAGTCAGGAAGTGCTTTAAAAGGCTGGTCATGGCTCACATCAACACAAATATCCCAGAAACCCTAGACCCACTCAAATTTGCATACCACCCCAACAGATCCACAGATGAAGCACTCTCTATTGCACTCCACACTTCCCTTTCCCACCTGGGCTAAAGGAACACCTATGTGAGAATGCTGTTCATGGACTACAGCGCAGCGTTCAACACAATAGTGCCCTCAAAACTCATCACTAAGCTAAGGACCCAGGGACTAAACACCTCCCTCTGCAACTGGATCCTGGACTTCCTGATGGGCCGCCCCCAGGTGGTAAGTGTAGGTAGCAACACCTCTTCCATGCTGATCCTCAACAGGGGGGTCCCTCAGGGGTGCGTACTCAGTCCCCTCCTGTACTCCCTGTTCACTCATGACTGTGTGGCCAGGGACGACTCCAACACCATCAAGTTTACCGATGACGCAACAGTGGTAGGCCTGATCATTAACAACGATGAGACAGCCTATAGGGAGGAGGTCCGAGACCTGGTTATGTGGTGCCAGGATAAGAACCTCTCTCTCAATGTGATGAAGACGAAGGAGATGATTGTTGACTACAGGAAAACCGAGCACGCCCCCATTCTCATCAACGGCGCTGTAGTGGAGCAGGTTGAGAGCTTCAAGTTCCTTGGTGTCCACATCACCAACATGGTTGGTCATGGTTCAAACACACCAACACACTCGTGAAGAGGGCATGGCAAAGCCTATTCCCCCTCTGGAGTCTTGACATGGGTCCTCAGATCCTCAAAGTTCTACAGCTACACCATCGAGAGCATCCTGACTGGTTGCATCACTGCCTGGTATGGCAACTGCCTATTATGGCAACTGCCTGGTATGGCAACTGCTTGGCCTCCGACCGCAAGGCACTACAGAGGGTAGTGCGTACGGCCCAGTACATTACTGGGGCCAAGCTTCCTGCCATCCAGGACCTCTATACCAGGCGGTGTCAGAGGAAGGCCTTAAAAATTGTCAGACTCCAGCCACCCTAGTCATAGAATGTTCTCTCTGCTACCGCATGGCAAGCAGTACCGGAGCGCCAAGTTTAGGTCCAAAAGGCAGCTTCTTATATACAGCTTCTACCCCCAAACCAAAAGATTGCTGAACAGCTAATCAAATGGCTACCCAGATTATTTGCTTTGTGTGCCCCCCCCCACCCCCTTTTACGCTGCTGCTCCTCACTTTTTAAAAAAATCTCTAACTCTACCTACATGTACATATTACTTCGACTAACCGGTGCTCCCACACTGACTCTGTACCGGTACCCCCTGTATATAGCCTCGCTATTGTTATTTTACTGCTGCGCTCTTTGTTATTTAAATGTTTTACTTAACCAATAATGCGGTTTAAAAAAAAAAGTGTTAAGGGTTGTAAGTTAGCATTTCTCTGTAAGGTTGTACCTGTTGTATTCGGTGCATGTGACCGATAACATTTGATTTGTTTGGTCTCCAAGAAGCAGGAGACATCATATGCACTTACTGACCGTACACACAGACTTTCTGGCTCTGTCATATGTTTGTGCTTTTGTGTCACTACTTAGTTATATCCATGGTGTATTTTAGTTTATGGTAACTTGGGATTGGGCATAGGTGTTGGTATCTTTACAAACTCTTAAACCCATAGGCCTTTAAAAAAACAGGTTATACTTTTATGCGTCTGTCCAGGCTTCTATACCTATTTGTTGTGGTTGAGTGTCCTTGGCTATTATCATTGTTCAACTCTTAACCAGTAGGAAATGTCCAGTCTAAATCATCACGTACGGCCCAATAAAATCTGCGTTGTGGAGAACGCTGAAGTCAGACATGTTTTTTTTCACCTTTAATTAACAAGGTAGGCCAGTTAAGAACAAGTTCTTATTTACAACTGCGACCTGGCTAAGATAAAGCAAAGCAGTGCGACAAAATCAAACAACAGAGTTACATAAACAAACGTACAGCCAATAACACAATAGAACAAATCTGTGTGTAGTGTGTGCAAATGTAGGGAGGTTGGCAATAAATAGGCTATAGAGGCGAAATAATGACATTTTAGCATTAACACTGGATTTTTATTTTTATTTTTTTGGGGGGGTGGATCAGCTTAATATTGCGGAAAGAATGTTGCTTCCAATGTAATTGTCTGCATCATTTCCAATCCCCCATATTTTTTGGGGTAAATATATATATCCATTCACGTATGCATACATATACACATATATACATACACATACCTACATAGACATACATACTTTTTTTTAAAGAGTATACCTTTATTATTATTCCCCGCAAACCCTACCACCGATCCCCCAATTGGAGTAAACTGATAAACATTTCTGTTTTTACCTTCAATTTATACATCTTATACACATTTTACAGACACAGTCTACTTTATAATAGTTCTCTCTTGTTTGTTCTTAGTCCTTCCTCTATTTCTGTTGTCCATCCAGTTTGATTTCCACTTGTAACTGTGCTATTTCACAATAGCTCCGCACCTATACACATTTCACAGATCCCGTATGCCCTACATTGTTTATCTTGTTATTAGTCCCACCCTTCAGCTCCACTCAACCTTTCCCATCTCTTCCAACATCATCCATTTCGGATTTTTATTTGACATATATTTTTCAACTGTGCTGTGATGCTTCACAAAAGATTTGAATCTTCCTATTCTCATAGCTTCCACGGATTGTAAATTAAAAATAAACATTTTTGCTAAAATAATAATTATATTATTGATTGATTGACTATGGCTTTTCAAATCCCCCAGTATTGCTATCTGTAGCGTTAGTTGTACGCAAATGTTGCAATTCTTCAACCATTCCTGGACCTGTGACCAAAAACGAGCTACATGCGGACAATACCAAAATAAATGGTCTAATGACTCTGCCTCCTCACAGCAGAATCTACAGAGCTGGGAAGATTGTATCCCCCATATATATAACATTCTATTAGTTGCAAGAATTTTGTACAATAATTTAAATTGAAAAATTCGAAGTTTTGAATCCGGCGTTGTTTTGCGTATCAATTCATAAACCATGTGCCATGGAATGGGTACATCGAAAATCTCTTCCCAACTATTTTGCAATTTATATGGCACAGCTGTAAGTTTTTTGGTCCTTAAATGAAATTGGTATATGTTTTTATTTATCACACTTTTCTTTAACCATTTATGTTCTTTAATATAAGGCCGACATACAAGTTCCTTACTTTTATCCCCTTCCACCTGCCTCTTCCATTTTTGTGGTAATGCCGCAATTAATTGGTTGTAATTTTGGGTAGAGCAGACATTTCCATATGTCTGTGTTAGCTGCATGTGTGACATTACTCCACCAGTCCTATTTATGATATCATTTACAAAAATTATACCTTTTTTAAACATTTCTTCGATAAATACAGTTTTTTTTATCAATTACTATATTTGAATTTAACCACAAGATTTATTGTACTATTTGTTCCGTCCTTTCAGGTGGATTAAACTGAAATTGCAACCAACTTTCTAAGGCTTGTTTAAAAAATAAAGATATTTTGGAAATTATTTCCTTTTCAAGCAACCGAAAGTGAGCAGGTGTAATCTGAATAAAGGGAAAAAGGCCCTTCTTGAACATAGGATGAGACATTCGTACCAATCTACTAGAGAACCAGTTTGGATTTAAGTATAACTTTTGTATGACTGATGCCTTTAGTGAGAGGTCTAATGCTTTAATATTTAATAATTTCTGCCCTCCGAATTCATATTCGTTATATAAATAGGCCCTTTTAATTTTATCTGGCTTGCCGTTCCAAATAAAATTGAATATTTTTTGTTCATATAATTTAAAAAGCAGGTCACTAGGTGTAGGCAAAACCATAAGCAAATAGGTAAACTGTGATATGATTAAAGAGTTAATCAGGGTGATTTTCCCACAAATAGACAGGTATTTTCCTTTCCATGGTAGCAAGATCTTATCTATTTTTGCTAACGTTCTATAAAAATTTATTGGAGTGAGATCATTTCTTTCTTTTGGGATTTGTATACCGAGTATGTCCACATCACCGTCAGACCATTTAATTGGTAAACTACATGGCAATGTAAAATGTGTATTTTTTAGTGATCCAATACGTAATATGGTACATTTATCATAATTTGGTTTTAATCCAGAGAGGATAGCAAATGTATCTAGATCCTCTAAGAGGCCGTGGAGAGTTTCTAGTTGTGGTTTTAAAAGAAAACCTGAATCATCAGCGTACAATGACACCTTCGTTTTTAGGCCCTGGATTTCTAATCCCTTAATATTAATGTTTGATCTAATTTTAACAGCTAACATTTCGATGGCAATAATAAATAGATATGCCGATAGTGGACAACCTTGTTTTACTCCTCTGGATAGTTTAAAACTTTCTGAGATGTAGCCATTATTTACTATTTTACACCTAGGGTTACTATACATCATTTTTACCCATTTTATAAGAGATTCCCCAAAATTGAAATATTCTAGGCATTTATATATAAACTCCAGTCGTACTTTATCAAAAGCCTTTTCAAAATCAGCTCTGAAAACCAGGCCTGGGGTCCCCGATATTTCATAGTGTTCCATTGTTTCCAGTACTTGCCTTATATTATCTCCAATGTATCGTCCATGTAAAAAACCTGTCTGATTAGGATGAATAATATCTGACAACTTTTTTTATTCTATGCGCCAAGCATTTTGCTAGGATTTTTGCATCACAACACTGAAGTGTAAGAGGTCTCCAATTTTTTAAATGGACTGGATCTTTATATATACCACTTGGGTCCTGTTTCAGTAATAATGATATCACACCTTCTTGTTGCGTGTCTGATAATCTATCATTTATATAGGAGTGGTTAAAACAAGCTAATAATGGTCCTTTGAGTATATAAAAAAAATGTTTGTATATTTCCACTGGTATGCCATCCAGTCCTGGAGTTTTCCCATCCTTAAAGGCCCCAATTGCATCAAGTAGTTCCTCCTCTGTAATTAGGCCTTCACATGAGTCTTTCTGTACAGATGTTAATTTTACATTATTATTAGGGAAAAAATCCATACAATTAGTTTCAGTTAGTGGAGATGGAGGAGCCTGAAACTAAAATATATTCTTAAAGTACTTTACTTCCTCTTTCAAAATATCATTTGGTGAATCATGCGTGACTCCATCATTTGTAACAAGTTTTAATACGTTTTTTTTGGTAGCATTTCTATATTGAAGTTTGAAAAAGAATTTGGTGCATTTTTCCCCATATTCCATCCAGTTCGCTTTATTTTTGTAATATATTACACTGGATCTTTCTTGAATAAGTTCCTCCATTTCTTTTTGTTTTTCCTCTAACTTATTCTGTGCCTCTATTGTACCGTTTTTATTGTTATCTAACTGTACTGTTAGTCCTTCAATTTCCTTTTGTTAATATGGACTCTTTTGATCGAAATTGCTTTTGTTTTATAGATGAGTACTGAATTGCATGGCCTCTAAAGGCACACTTAAAAGTGTCCCATACAATATGGGGATCTGCTGTACCTATGTTATGTCTAAAAAAGTCAGTTATAAATTCTTCTGTCCTAGTTCTAAACAATTTATCATCTAGTAGGCTTTGATTAAATTTCCAATATCCTCGCCCACGTGGAAATTCTGTAAGAGTAATATATATGCCAATTATGTGATGGTCCGACCGCATTCTGTCCCCTATCAAACACTTTTTAACTTTTGGTGCCAGAGAGAATGATATAAGAAAGTAGTCAAGGCGACTAGCTTGATTAAGCCTCCGCCATGTATATCTCACTAGGTCAGGGTATTTAAGTCTCCATATATCCACTAATTCCAATACATCCATGACATTCCTGATTTCCTTAAGTGCCTGAGGGTGATAGTTTGTAGTGTGATTTCCTTTCCGGTCCATAGAGGTATTTAAGACCGTATTAAAATCTCCCACTATAATAATAGAGTCTAGTGTTGCTTGTAGAGTTGATACATTCTTATATATATTGTCAAAGAAGCTTGGATCATCATTATTCGGATCGTATAGGTTAATAAGCCATATATGTTTATTGTCCAATAACATATTTAAAATAATCCATCTACCTTGAGGATCTGTTTGGACAAGTTGCACATTTGGATCAAAGTTATTATTAATTAAAACATCACCCCTTTTGAATTTCTTTGCCCATGGGAGAAATATATTTCACCCCCCCCAGCTCCTTTTCCACAAAACTTCATCTAAAACTGTCGAATGGGTTTCCTGTAAACAGTAGATATTATAATCCTTCTCTTTTAGCCAGGTAAATACTGATCGTCTTTTCTTATTATCTGCTAAGCCATTACAATTGTAACTGGCTATACTTATTTCACCACTTACCATAATGAGACACACCTTTCAATTATTTTTATCAAAATATATGTTTGTAAACGTCCTATTAAAAAGTAACATAATGATTGAGTGTCTATGTAGTTGTACCATGACATTTGCATCTCCACTAAGCATTAACACTGGCTTGATGGATGTGCAGATGATAATGTGCAAGTAGAGATACTGGGGTGCAAGAGGGTAGGTAATAATATGGGGGTGAGGTAGTTGGGTGTGCTATTTACAGATTGGCTATGTACAGTGATCGGTAAGCTGCTCTGATAGCTGATGCTTAAAGTTAGTGAGGGAGATATGAGACTCCAGCTTCAGTGATTTTTGCAGTTTGTTCCAGTCATTGGCAGCAGAGAACTGGAAGGAAAGGCAGCCAAAGGAAGTGTTGGCTTTGGGAATGACCAGTGAAATATACCTGCTGGAGCATGTGCTACCGGTGGGTGTTGCTATGGTGACCATTGAGCTGAGATAAGGCGGGGCTTTACCAAGCATAGACTTATAGATGACCTGGAGCTAGTGGGTTTGGCGGCGAATATGTAGTGCGGGCCAGCCAACGAGAGCATACAGGTGGCAGTTGTGGGTAGTATATGGGGCTTTAGAAATAAAACGGGTGGCACTGTGATAGACTACATCCAATTTGCCGAGTAGAGTGTTGGAGGCTATTTTGTAATTACTTTGCCGAAGTCAAGGATCGGTAGGATAATAGTATGTTTGGCAGCATGAGTGAACGAGCCCTTGTTGCGAAATAGGAAGCCGATTTCTAGATTTAATTTTGGATTGGAGATGCTTAATGTTAGTCTGGAAGGAGAGTTTACACTCTAACCAGACACCTAGGTATTTGTAGTTGTCCACATATTCTAAGTCAGAACCGTCCAGAGTAGTGATGGTAGTCGGGCGGGAGGGTGCGGGCAGCAATCGGTTGAAGAGCATGCACTTGGTTTTACTTAGATTTAAGAGCAGTTGGAGGCCACGAAAGGAGAGTTGTATAGCATTGAAGCTCGTTTGGAGGTTTGTTACCACAGTGTTCAAAGAAGGGCCAGACGTATAAAGAATGGTGTCGTCTGCGTAGAGGTGGATCAGAGAATCACCAGCAGCAAGAGCGACGTCATTGATACATACAGAGAAAGGAATCGGCCCGAGAATTGAACCCTGTGGCACCACCATAGAGACTGCCAGAGGTCTGGACAACAGACCCTCCGATTTGACTCACTGAACTCTATTAGAGAAGTAGTTGGTGAACCAGGTGAGGCAGTCATTTGAGAAGCCAAGGCTATTGAGTCTGCCCGATAAGAATGTGGTGATTGACATAGTCGAAAGCCTTTGCCATGTCGATGAAGATGGCTGCACAGTACGGTCTTTAACAATGGCGGTTATGATATCGTTTAGGACCTTGAGCATGGCTGAGGTGCGCACATCACCAGCTCGGAAACCAGATTGCATAGTGGAGAAGGTATGATGGGATTCGAAATGGTCGGTGATCTGTTTAACTTGACTTTCGAAGATTTTAGAAAGGCAGGGCAGGATGGATATAGGTCTATAACAGTTTGGGTCTAGAGTGTCTCCCCCTTTGAAGAAGGGGATTACCGCTGCAGCTTTCTAATCTTTGGGGATCTCAGACGATACGAAAGAGAGGTTGAACAGGCTAATAATAGGGGTTGCAACAATTTCGGCAGATAATTTTAGAAAGAGAGGGTCCAGATTGTCTAGCCCAGTTGATTTGTAGGGATCCAGATTTTTTAACTCTTTCAGGATATCAGCTGTCTGGATTTGGGTGAAGGAGAAGCGGGGGGCTTGGGCAAGTTGCTAGAGGGGGTGCTGAGATGTTGGCCTGGGTAGGGGTAGCCAGGTGGAAAGCATGGCCAGCCGTAGAAAAATTGTAGATTTATCGGTGGTGACAATGTTTCCTATCCTCAGTGCAGTGGGCAGCTGGGAGGAGGTGCTCTTGTTCTCCATGGAATTTAGTGTCCCAAAACCTTTTGGAATTAATGCTACAGGATACAAATTTCTGTTTGAAAAAGCTAGCCTTAGGAAATCTAACTGACCGAAGTGTTTTACGGAGCTTTTGACTGTAATGAGGGGTGGTCGTTTGACCGCGGACCCATTACGCACGCAGGCAATGATCGCTGAGAACGTGGTTGAAGACATCAGAGGTGTATTTAGAGGGCAAGTTGGTCAGGGTGATATCTAAGAGGGTGCCCATGGTTACGGATTTAGGGTTGTACCTGGTAGGTTCCTAGATAAGATTGAGATTGAGGGCATCTATCTTAGATTGTAGGGTGGCTGGGGTGTTAAGCGTGTCCCAGTTTAGGTCACCTAACAGTATGAGCTCTGAAGATAGATGGGGGGAAATCAGTTCACAAATGGTGTCCGGGACACAGCTGGGGGCTGAATGTGGTCTATAACTTGCGGCAACGGTGAGAGACTTGTTTCTGGAATGGTGATTATTTTTAAATTAGAAGCTCGAATTGTTTGGGCACAGACCTGGATAGTATGACAGAGCTCTGCAGGCTATCTCTGCAGTAGATTGCAACTCTGCCACCTTTGGCAGTTCTATGTTGTCGGAAAATGTTATAGTTAGTGATGGAAATTTCTGTTTTTTTTGCTCTGTTCTTCCAAAGCCAGGATTCAGACACGGCTAGGACATCTGGGTTGGCAGAGTGTGCTAAAGCAGTGAATAAAACAAACTTAGGGAGGAGGATTCTAATGTTAACATGCATGAAACCAAGGCTTTTACAGTTACGGAAGTCAACAAATGAGAGCGCCTGGAGAATTGGAGTGGAGCTAGGCCCTGCAGGGCCTGTGTTAACCTCTACATCACCAATGGAACAGAAGAGGATTAGGTTAAGGGTACGGCTAAAGGCTATAAGAAGTGGTCGTCTAGTGCATAAGGAACAGAGAGTAAAAGGAACAGGTTTCTAGGCGCGGAAGAATAGAATCAAGGCATAATGTACAGGCAAGGGTATGGTAGGATGTGAATACAGTGGAGGGAAACCTAGGCAGTGAGTGACAATGAGAGCGTTTTTGTCTCTAGAGTCAACATTTAAGCCAGGTGCCGTCACCGCATGTGTGGGAGGTGAAGCAAAAGGGCTAGCTACGGCATATTTAGCAGGGCTGGAGTCTCTACAGTGAAATAAGACAATAATCACTAACCAAAACAGCAATGGACAAGGCAAAATGACATTAGGGAGAGGCATGTGTAGCCGAGTGGTCATAGGTTCCAGTGAGTAACTAGGTGACCTGGAGACACGGCGATTCAGACAGCTAGCGTGCCGGGGCTAGCAGAAGGGCCTTAGGGGGATGTCTTGACAGATGAGTCTGTTCAAACCCCCTCGGGCGGATTACGTCGGCAGACCACTCATGATGGATTGGTGGGGCTTCGTGTCGGCAGTTAAAGGGGTCCAGGCCAATTGGCAAAATAGGTATTGTAGCCCAAGAAGTGGCTGATGGACCTCTTCAGCTAGCCGGGAGATGGGCCTAGCACGATGCTAGCTCCAGGCTAACTGGTGCTTGCTTCAACGGTATTCAACAATAATCATAATTGTATTGAATTTTAGTAGGACCTCAACTAAATGTGGTGAACTTAAAAAAAATAAAAAAAACATTAGTTTGCCCAAGATTATCATAACATGCTGCCCAAACCACCCCCATTGCGATCATTGCAAAATAAATGTACACATGCATGTTATTCAATCATTTCATCCAAACTGCTCTCGCTTGAAAACGGCGTCTGCGTAGCCAGGCGCTAAAATAGAACTTGATTCTATTTTTGATGCTTGATACACTGAAAGTCCTGCCTCTCTGGTCTATTCATTAGTTTTTAGGAGCATACTAACCCATGTGGGTGATTGAAAGATGGATGAGGTCCACACTCCAATCCAGTTGGTGGCAGCACCTTAAAGTTGGTTGCCAACCTCTTTATAAAATCCATAGAAGAAGAATAAACAAGGAGAGATTAATAATACAAATCTAACTAGGTTTCCCTTATCTGTGGATTAATTGTCGGCATAGAGAATTCAAAAATTATTTTGTGTGACTCAAAATGGGTCATAATTCTACAAAGATCCAGGGGGGGAAAAAGGACCATATGTATCTCAGGTAAAATAACAGCCCAATGTTTATCTCTCAGGACAAATTGGATAGCAACAGCAAGTTAGCAAAATGTCCATGAATTTTTCATGTGCTTTCGACCTGTCCCCAAATTAATATACACTGAACAATCTCAAAGATTTTACTGAGTTATATGAACTGTAAGGAAATCGGTCAATTTAAGTAAATTCATTAGGCCCTAATCAATGAATTTCACGACTGGGAATACAGATATGCATCTGTTGGTCACAGATACCTTAAAAATAAATAAATATAGGTGTGTATCAGCAAACCAGTCAGTATCTGGTGTGACCACCATTTGCCTCATGCAGCGCCACATACTGTCTACCATCTGACAGTTTGTTCAGAAATTCTTAGGTTGTGCAAACCCACAGTTTCACCTGCTGTCCGGGTGGCTGGTCTGAGACGATTCCGCAGTTGAAGAAGCCTGATGTGGAGGTCCTGTGCTGGCGTGGTTACACATGGTCTGCGGTTGTGAGGCTGGTTGGACGTACATTACTTGTCAAAAGTTTTAAAACCCTACTCATTCAAGGGTTTTTATTTTCTTTTTACTGCTTTCTACGTTGTAGAATAACAGTGAAGACATTAAACTATGAAATAACACACATGGAATCATGTAGTAACCAAAAAAGTGTTAAACAAATCTAAATATATTTTATATTTGAGAATTCAAATAGCCAGCCTTTGCCTTGATGACAGCTTTGCACACTCTTGGCATTCTCTCAACCAGCTTCATGAGGTAGTCACCTGGAATGCATTTCAATTAACAGGTGTGGCTTGTTAAAAGTTAATTTGTGGAATTTCTTTCCTTCTTATTGTGTTGTGACAAGGTAGGGGTGGTATACAGAAGATATCCTTATTTGGTAAAAGATCAAGTTCATATTATGGCAAGAACAGCTCAAATAAGCAAAGTTAAACAACAGTCCATCATTTCTTTAGGACATGAAGGTCAGTCAATCTGGAACATTTTCAAGAACTTTGAACGTTTCTTCAAGTGCAGTTGCAAAAACCAAGTGCTATGATGAAACTGGCTCTCATGAGGACCACCACAGGAAAGGAAGACCCAGAGTTACCTCTGCTGCAGAGGATAAGTTAATTTGAGTCACCAGCCTCAGATATTGCAGCCCAAAAAAATGCTTCACGTTTAAGTAACAGACACATCTCAACAACTGTTCAGAGGAGACGTGAATCAGGCCTTAATGGTTGAATTGCTGCAAAGAAACCACTACTAAAGGACATCAATAATAAGAAGAGACTTGCTTGGGCCAAGAAACACGAGAAATGGACATTAGACCTGTGTCAATCTGGCATTTTTGGTCTGGAGTCCAAATTTGAGATTTTTGGTTCCAACCGCTGTGTTTTTGTGAGACGCGGTGTGGCTGAACAGATGATCTCCGCTTGTGTATATCCCACCGTAGCCTGGAGGTCTGAGGGGGCTTTGCTGGTGACACTGATTTATTTAGAATTCAAGGCACACTTAACCAGCATGGCTACCACAGCATTCCATTCCATTGGCTTGCTTTTAGTGGGACTATCATTTGTTGTTCAACAGGACAATGACCCAACACACTTCCAGGCTGTGTAAGGGCTATTTGACCAAGAAGGAGAGTGATGGAGGTCTGCATCAGATGACTTGGCTTCCACAATCCCTCAACCAAATTGAGATGAGTTGGACCACAGGGTGAAGGAAAGTCAGCCACCAAGTGCTCAGCATATGTGGGAACTCCTTCAAGACTGTTGGAAAAGCATTCCAGGTGAAGCTGGTTGAGAGCATGCCAAGCGTATTGAAAGCTGTCATCAAAGAGTGGCGGCTTTGAAGAGTCTTTCTGTCCTGTGGCGGTAATCATGAGAGCCAGTTTTATCACAGCACATGCTTTTTTTGCGATTGCACTTCTGCACATCATAGTTTTAATGTCTTCACTATTATTCTACAATTTAGAAAATAGTAAAAATTAAGAAAAACCCTTGAATGAGTAGGTGTTCTAAAACTTCTGAACAGGAGTGTACTTAAATTCTCAAATTTTGTTGGAGGCTGCTTATGGTAGAGAAATTAACATTCAATTCTCTGGCAACCGCTCTACTGGACATTCCTGCAGTCAGCATACCAATTGAATGCTCCCTCAACTTGAGAAATCTGTGGCATTGTGTTGTGACAAAACAGAACATTTTAGAATGGTCTTTTGTTCCCAGCCCAATGTGAACCTGTGTAATTATCATGCGGTTTAATCAGCTTCTTGATATGCCACACCTGTCAGGTGGATGGAGTATCTTGGCAAAGGAGAAATGCTCACTAACTTGGATGTAAGCTTTTTGTGCTTGTGCAACATTTCTGGGCTCTTGTATTTCAGCTCATGAAACATGGGACCAACACTTTACATGTTGCATTTATATTTTTGTTCAGTATATTTGTTTCACAGTTGGTTTTGGTATTTTAACCTGTGTGTCATGAGCGTGTCTAGTGGGGTTAGACAAAATCCACATGCGAGCTTGGATGCATGCTCTGAGCTGGTTTGGTCGTGATGACCAAACCACGTGATTTTGAGAGTTAACCTGAACTAGAAACCTGGAAAAACAAAACGGAGAAAACAAAATTTTGGGGAAAAGCGGAATCGGGCCCAAAAATAATACTGATTTTATAGGGCCCTACATCGGTCAGTGACATCTCATGAAATCCAATGGGATATGGAGGTTGTAAACAATTGTTCTAGGTTTTTTGGGATGTGTTGGGTTCTCAGGCCCTCCTGCCATTTGTATTTTATGACCTGTCATTTCTAATGACTGTTTCTCTTACACCCCCAATTTTCTTTCTGTTGTCCTCTCTTTTTCTTTCACTCTTACTGACATTTGTGAGTGTCACATTACGGTTGGTTATGGTCTGTGTTGTGAATTTACTTTCATTAATCTGATGACTGTTATTTATCTAATCAACTAACTATGTTTAATTGGGGGGGGACAAAATGGCGCCGTAGAGAGAACACTGTGTTTCAGCGAGCACCCGTGGCATTCGTAAATTTATATTTTTTCATTAATCTCCTAGCTTGAAAAAGTGGTAGAATTGGCTAAATAAGTTAGCCGCCTAGGCTCATTGTAGGATATTTCTCAAAAATCTCCGACAACATGCCCAACAGAACTACTAAGAACTCGACCAAAACCACCATCCCTGTAGATGTGCAGGAGGAGCTAGCTTACGTTAGCGAAGCTAACACCATTGCGGATTCAGGCACAATGGACCTGGTGATTCAAAAGATGACGGATAACATTACTAAAGTGATCGATGTTAAGATAAGCACGGTCTTGGAAGCAATAGCAGGCCATTCAGCTGAACTACAGAGGGTTGTCAAACGTGTTGATGAGGCGGAAGGAAGAATTGCTACAGTGGAAGCTTCAACTACATCTATGGACACTAAGATGAAAGCACTTGAGAAACAGGTGCGCGAAATGGCGGAGCACATTGACTTAATCGAGGACGCAGATGCAATATTCGTGTTGTGGGACTCCCGGAAAATTCTGAAGGGACATTTTTTTGGAGGAATGGATCCCTGACTACCTACAAATGGACACTAAGGCTGGTCGTGTGAAGCTGGACATCGCTCTCAAGCACCGATACCCGGTCCAAACCAGCGCCCACGGCTAGTGGTTATAAAGTTGCACAACTTCACCGACAAGCAGCGCGTCATGGATGCGGCTATAAACATCGGTTCTGACGGTAGTCAACGTAAAGGTCCAAAGGTCTCATTCTTCAATGATTATTCCACAGCGGTTGTACGAAGACGCAAAGGGTTTGATGAGGCGAAGGCTCGACTCAAGAGACTGAAGATGGACTACGCACTGCTGTACCCGGCCACATTGAAGATTATGCTCAACGGATCGCCTAAGAAACTCTACACACCTGAAGAGGCTGCTGCGTTTATTGACTCTCTCGGGTAAATAACTTTAAGCTGCACCTCCGCAGCATTGTAAACCTTTTTATTTTATTTGAATCTGATCATGAAACAGTGGTGTGAGTTCTCACGTGCTCCGGTTCAGTAATATTCGTATTTTTATTATTTTTCTTGCTAAAGTAACTGCCGCTATAGCTCAGGCTGAGATATGGGTGAACCTATATTGGTGCCCAGGCTTGGTTTTAGGTGGAAGAGCCTCAATCTCCTATTGATTTTCATTTCCATATATATAAAGGATGAGGCTATTGAGTGGCAATGCAGACTTAAGAGTCTACATTGGAAGTTGAAATCCCCTGCATGTTAGCTAGTGGGAAAACCCCCTTTTGGATCTTTACATGTTACATTTTTAGGTTTAGTATAGTTCGTGTTCAGGGTTCATATCGTTTGTTTATGCTCGGTGAGATAGAAGAGAGTTCAACACATGGAAAAAGGTACCACCCCACTTCTACAGTAGGATTCAGTCTGGATATTGAATGGTCAAAGTGCAATGGCAGGTAACAGACTGTGTGTATGTACATGGAAAACTAGAGGGAGCCATAACCCCATTAAAAGGAAGAAGGTACTGTCTTTTTTGAAAAAAATTAATATTGATATTGCCCTGTTGCAAGAAACTCATTTGGATGATAAGGAGCATCTGAAATTACAACAATGGGGGTTTGGTCAAGTGTTTTTCTCATCATTTACATCCAGAAGTAGAGGTGTAGCAATTCTTGTGAAAAATAACTTACCACTTAAGGTCTTGAATTGTGTGAAAGATAAATTTGGTCGCTTTGTTATAATTAATGGTACTTTACAAGGGCAGAACATCTCCATATTAATATTTACTTCCCCCCTGCCCACCACCCTGATTTCCCCACTAAGCTATTTCTAGACTTTTCAGAATTTAACTCAGACACTGCAGTGGTTGGAGGAGATTTTAATTGTTTGTTGAACCCCCTTATTGATAAGTTTCCCAGCGGTATAGCTCCACTCTCTCCTCGAGCTAAGTCATTTAAAGCTATTTGTGATGATCTGGGATATGCTGATGTTTGGAGAACTTTTCAGCCCTCCAACAGAGAGTTCACTTTTTTCTCTGCACCTCATGGATGTCAGACTAGAATAGATTACTTTTTTATGCCCAGGACGTCTTTGCAGTCTGTTTTATCCGCTAGGATAGGAAGCATAGTCATATCTGATCATGCAGAGGTGATCCTGGACATTGAATGCCCCGTTGAGTTTAATCTGTCAAGACATTGGAGGTTGAATACAACCATCCTTAAAGACCAGACATTCACATCATATTTTATTACAGAGTTTAAAGCATTTTTCTCTAACTCTCAATTAACAGATAACCCCTCGCTCCTTTGGGAAACCTGTAAAGCGTACGCCAGGGGTCCGATTATGTCATACACAGCCACTAAGAGGCAGAAAAAGCGTGAAAAGTGAAAAGCGTTAGAGGGTGAATTAGGAACTAAAGAGAAGGACTATATTAAAACTCCCACTCCTGCCCTATTAAAGGAAATATCAGTTCTTAGATGAACGTTGGACTCTCTCCTAACACAGGACGCTGAAAAGAAAATGAGATTTGTCAGGCAAAAGCTATATGAACATGGCGATAAGCCAGGAAAGTACTTGGCATACCTAGCTAAAAAGAGAGCTGACTCAGTCAATTGCTACTATTACTGATTCTGATGGCAATCATTTATATGAAAATAAATTGATAAATGACTCATTTAAGAAATTTTATGCAAATCTTTATGCCTCAGAACTGCCAAATGATGCACCCAAATTAATGGAGAACTTATTTTCTAAGATTGAGCTCCCTACTATCTCCGAAGAACAGAGGTCTCTCCTTAATGCCCCTATTACCGAGGAAGAGATAATGTTCGCAATTAAGAATCTGCAAAATGGTAAGGCCCCAGGACCAGACGGGTTTTGTTGTGAGTTCTATAAAGAGTTCCATGGCCTGATCCTTGAGCCATTGCGTGATATGTTTAACCACTCATTTTCAAATGACCAGCTCCCTCAAACGCTGAGGGAAGCCAACATATCACTTATTCTCAAAAAGGGAAAATGTTTTTGTCTTGTTTGTCTTGAGTCTTGTTCCTCGTACAGACCAATTTCCCTTCTGAATGTGGATAGAAAATTGCTTTCTAAAATTCTAGCCACAAGATTAGAGGACTCACTGCCACTAATTGTAAAAGGAGACCAAACTGGCTTCATTAAGGGCCGTAAGTCATGCAACAATGTCAGGCGGCTTCTTAATGTAATTCAAGCCTACCAACAAAGTGCTAGGGATGGTCTTGTGCTCTCCCTAGATGCTGAGAAAGCATTTTATCGGGTGGAGTGGTCTTACCTATTCCTTGCTCTAAATACATTTGGTCTAGGGGACAACTTTATAAAATGGGTGAAAGTTTTATATGATGATCCTCAGGCTGCTTTCCTTACTAATGGGCTAAGGTCAAATAGCTTCTCTATATACAGAGGTACCAGACAGGGCTGTCCTTTGTCCCCTCTCCTATTTGCACTCGTTATGGAACCACTGGCCGAGGCCATCAGGGTAACGCCTGCTATACAGGGGCTGCTCATTGGTGATGTTCACCATAAAATGAGCTTGTATGCTGATGATGTCCTGATATTCATCTCTAGCCCCGAGACTTCAACTACATCTCTTATTAATATTATTGAATTATTCAGCGAATTCTCAGGCTACAAGATTAACTTAACTAAATCAGAGGCTATGCCACTTGGTAACCTTCACTCTGTACCTAATACTTCTCCCCCCTTCCCTTTTAAATGGTCTCCCTCAGGTTTTAAGTATCTGGGTATATTTGTAACTCCTAAATTCCAGCAAATGTACAAAGCCAATTTTGTTCCCTTGTTTGATACAATAAGACAGGATCTGGGGCGCTGGAACTCTCTCCCGATTTCTTGGTTGGGTAGAATATCCCTCTTGAAAATGAACATTTTACCTAGACTACTTTACCCAATCCAAATGATCCCAGTATTACTCTCCAATAAGGTAATAAAGGATGTAAATGGATGGCTAAGTTCCTTTTATATGGAGTAAACGCAAGCCAAGACTTAAGATGGCAATATCGCAGCTGCCAAGTTCTATGGGGGGCTTGGATCTGCCCAATATCAGGTTCTATCAGTGGTGTGCCCACCTATGTTATATTTCTAATTGGATCACAAACGATGACTCCTCTATTTGGTTAGACATTGAGACTTCTCTTTCAAAATACCCCTTACAGGATCTTTTATTTTTCAGAAGTTTCAAGTCTGTAGAAGATCACTGCAATAATCCTATTACACTTAACACACTCAAAGTATGGTGGTCAGTTCAGCGCTTCCTGGGAAGGTCCAAACTAACCTCTGCTCTTACCCCAATTCTTAACAACCCAGATTTTGGTCCAGGATTGCTGGATGCTGGCTTTAACTTTTGGCTTAATATGGGCATACGCAGACTAAATTACTTATTTGCTGATAAGATTTTATTGTCAATTGAGCAGATGGTGGAGAAATATCGACTCCCAAGGCAGGACTTTCTCCGCTTCCTACAAGTAAGACATTATATTGTGAAGAGCACCACCTTAATTGGTAACCCGGATATGTCTGTCATTGAAATGCATTTTTTTTCCCCCACAAAGGAAAATGTCTCTAAGTCTGTTTTATGATGCTTTAAGGTCCTTTTCTGCTGTCGACACACAGAGGGTGAAACAAGTGTGGGAGAAAGAATTGTCTGTTACTATTGACGAAGAGATGTGGGAGGACATTTGGAGATATGCAAAAACAATATCTATATGTAATCATACTCAATTCAGTTATGAATAATACACAGATTGCATATATCCCCAAATCGCAGACATGCATTTAGACCCTCTTCCCCTTCTCCTCAGTGTCTTAAATGTAAAACTGATACAGGCACCCTAACACATTGTTTATGGTCATGTACCAAATTACAAAGATACTGGTCTGGTGTTCTGAAAGAAATTGAAAAGATCCTAGGGGTTGATCTAGAATTGGACCCAGTTTCTTTACTGTTGGGTCTTCCTAGTAGGCATGTTACTTCTGTGGGTAAGAGGAGGCTTTACAACATCCTTACCTTTGCAGCGAGGAAAAACATCATTTTACAGTGGATTGGTGATAAGATTCCTTCTATTAAAGATTGGCATAAGACACTATTTGAATGGGTGCTTCTGGAATATTTACATTTAACATTTAAGTCATTTAGCAGACGCTCTTATCCAGAGTGACTTACAAATTGGTGCATTCACCTTATGATATTTGACATGTACATTGCATTCTAAAACAGATCAGTTCTACAAAGTATGGGAACCCTATATCTAAATTACCTAGAACCTGAGGTATCAGCTATTATGCTGCAAGGATTCTCTTAGAATGGTGGTGATCTATGTATTTCAGAATTACACTGTACGTTCCATGTGTCAAACCTAACTTCTTAGTTTAAACTGAGCTTTTTTGTTTAATTTCTGTTTGTAAGTTTGTTTAAAATGTATGTATTGAGAGGATGGGGTGAGAGAAGAGGGGAGAGAAATGGTGTGCGTAGGTGTGTATGTATGTATGTATGTATGTGAGATATATATGTATATATATATATATACACTGCTCAAAAAAATAAAGGGAACACTTAAACAACACAATGTAACTCCAAGTCAATCACACTTCTGTGAAATCAAACTGTCCACTTAGGAAGCAACACTGATTGACAATAAATTTCACATGCTGTTGTGCAAATGGAATAGACAAAAGGTGGAAATTATAGGCAATTAGCAAGACACCCCCAATAAAGGAGTGGTTCTGCAGGTGGTGACCACAGACCACTTCTCAGTTCCTATGCTTCATGGCTGATGTTTTGGTCACTTTTGAATGCTGGCGGTGCTTTCACTCTAGTGGTAGCATGAGACGGAGTCTACAACTCACACAAGTCTCTCAGGTAGTGCAGCTCATCCAGAATGGCACATCAATGCGAGCTGTGGCAAGAAGGTTTGCTGTGTCTGTCAGCGTAGTGTGCAGAACATGGAGGCGCTACCAGGAGACAGGCCAGTACATCAGGAGACGTGGAGGAGGCCGTAGGAGGGCAACAACCCAGCAGCAGGACCGCTACCTCCGCCTTTGTGCAAGGAGGAGCACTGCCAGAGCCCTGCAAAATGACCTCCAGCAGGCCACAAAATGAGCTTTACTTAGAACAGCTAATCAGCCGTACCAGGGATTGTCCAGGAGGTGACTTCATTGTCTCTACCTTTTGTTGAAATTTCAGAGTTCGAACCACTTTGGACGTGAGCTGCAACTCAACATCTCTCTGATCTGATATGTTAATTCTTAACCCATTGTTTTATACAGTTCGTTCAAAAGAGGCAGTTAATGAGGCTGACACGCTCTCTGACCTCAGGGGCGGTGAGTACGTACTTATACAAAGTTATAGAAATCATTTCCTCTTATAGTTTCTAAAATCACGTCCCTCTCTTAACAAAATCACTTTCATGCACAACGCATCAGGTGGACACTTCACACATAGTGTGTATACTTTTCAAGTTACAGTATTTCCTTTTTTAAAAACATTTTTAATGACATCACAAAGTAACAACCACACCGAGGTAACCTCTGCCCGTTCCCCATGTTTTATGTTAGAATTATTGTTCCGGTATTCGCTTTAGAACATATTAGAGTTTCGGCGGGAAATGTCTGTGAAACAAGGGCACATTCTTGTGTGAATTTGCAGAGGGAAATGGCTGAAAGTTCTTGACCTTGATTTACAACAGGGTGTGAGCTGTCAACCCCCACCAGTTCCCTCCTTCCCCCTCTGCGGGTGAGACGGGTCTGACTGAAGATATTTATTGAAAAGCTGATCTGACACATTTGGATCCTTACAGGACAGCGATGACATATCCTTTCGTGACGAGTCATGCATGTGTTCAAGCAGTGGCCGTGTTGCGGTCATTACCATTAACCATTTTCTGTCTGCAATGGCAGGCCTGTAACTGTGAGGCGACATGGTTGTGTTGTCATAGTATCTGTGTTCTCTCTATATGCAGAGGTAGTTGATGTCATGGTCTTGTTACAGTCCCACCCTAATCATGCCTTTCCCTTTCTCTCTCTCTGTTCAGTGACAGTTATGCGCGTGTGAGAGCAGTGGTCATGACTCGGGATGACTCCAGCGGTGGGTGGCTGCCTCTGGGAGCTGGGGGCCTCAGCTGCGTCACCGTCTACAAAGTCAGCCGGGCACCGGACAGCGACAGCAGCACCACAGACCCAAACACCACCACCACAGCAGACTTCCTCATCAAGGGGGAGCGGCTCAAAGACAAATCGGTAAGGATTCACCTCGCTTTCCACACACCCACACACTGAGCGCAATTCTCCTCATTAAGCTAGTAAAAATAACCGTCAAAACTATTTAAATAGGCCTGCATTCATTTTAGGATTTATTTACGTTTTTGTTGACATTATTTTCATGTAGGTGAACTTTACCTAATAATGGGAGTGTAACGGTCGTCCTCCTCCTCTTCGGATGAAGAGGAGGAGTAGGGATTGGACCAAAGCGCAGCGTGATAATTTGACATAATGAAGTTTATTAAAGAAAAGACGAAAACCGAAAAACACTTCAACAAACTACAAAATAACAAACAAACGTAGACTGACCTAAAACATGTGAACTTACATATAACGATGAACGCACGAACAGGTACAGACTACAAACAAACGATACAGTCCCGTGTGGTAACATATACGGACACAGGAGACAACCACCCACAAACAAACAGTGTGAACAGCCTACCTTTATATGGTTCTCAATCAGAGGAAAAGTCAAACACCTGTCTCTGATTGAGAACCATATAAGGCTAATTACAAATGACCTAAACATAGAAACACAAAACATAGAATGCCCACCCCAACTCACACATACAAAAATAACAGAAAACAGGTCAGGAACGTGACAGGGAGCGTTTTACTAATGATTATAAGCAATTATTTTGCTAACTTAGTCTGTCTATTAACCTGTTATGGCTGCAGGCCGGTGTCGGTACACTTATGACAACAGCCCGTCCAAGTGCAGGGCGCGAAATTCAAAAGATATTTTTTAGAAATATTTAACTTTCACACTTTAACAAGTCCAATACAGCAAATGAAAGATAAACATCTTGTGAATCCAGCCAACATTTCTAAAATGTTTTACAGCGAAAACACCACGTATATTTGTTAGCTCACCACCAAATAGAAAAAAGCAGATATTTTTCACAGCACAGGTAGCATGCACAAAACCAACCAAACTAACCAAGAACCAACCAAACTAACCAAGAAACAACTTCATCAGATGACAGTCTTATAACATGTTATACAATAAATCTGTTTTTTTCGAAAAATGTGCATATTTGAGGTATAAATCATAGTTTTACATTGCAGCTACAATCGGAAATAGCACCGAAGCAGCTAGAACAATTACAGACCAAAGTGAAATACCTAAATACTCATCATAAAACATTTATGAAAAATACATAGTGTACAGCAAATGAAAGACAAACATCTTGTGAATCCAGCCAATATTTCCGATTCTTTAAGTGTTTTACAGCGAAAACACAATATAATAACAATAATATTAGCTTACTACAACAGCCTACCACACAACCCCATTCAGTCAATTTAACGTTAGCGATGGCTAATAAACCAGCAAAAGATATTAATTTTTTCACTAACCATCATAAACTTCATCAGATGACAGTCCTATAACATCATATTACACAATACATATATGGTTTGTTCGAAAATGTTCATATTTAGAGCTGAAATCCGTGGTTATACAATGTGACCATGTAGCAATTATTTTCCAGAATCTCCGTATATGTTTCTGACACTCACCTATTCTGACCAAATAACTATTCATAAACTTTACTAAAAAATACATGTTGTATAAGAAATGATAGATACACTAGTTCATAATGCAATCGCCGTGTTAGAATTCTAAACATAACTTCAGTACGACATGCAGCTTACGTTATAGCGAGAGATCGCCCAAAATCTGGGCGCAAACTAATAGTAAACATGTTCAACAGATATATGAAATAACATCATAAATGGGTCCTACTTTTGATGATCTTCCATCAGAATGTTGTACAAGGGGTCCTTTATCCAGAACAATCGTTGTTTGGTTTTAGAATGGCATTTTTCCCTCTCGAATGAGCAAGCAAAACTAGCCAAGTGGCGCTAAGCTCTCCTTCGTCACCAAATGCAAAGAACGCAACACGCCTAAACTCCCGAAACAATTTCAATAATCTAATAAAACTATATTGAAAAAACATACTTTACGATGATATTATCACATTTATCAAATAAAATAAAATACGGAGATATAAGACGTCTATAGCGAATGCTTTTCAGAAGCCAATACTGGTGACCTTTATGCGCTTCCTGAACAAAGGAATTCTGGGGTCATGTCATTACAAGCTCTCTCTTTTGACCATAGAAATACCTAGAAACCCCATTTCACCTCTCACAGCCTATTGACATCTAGTGGAAGGCGTATGAAGTGCATGTATACTAATAGATATCAAGCACATTTATAGGCAGGCCCTGGAACAGAGATTCGATTTCAGATTTTTCACTTTCTGACAGGAAGTTTGCTGCAAAATGAGTTCTGTTTTACTCACAGATATAATTCAAACGGTTTTAGAAACTTGAGAGTGTTTTCTATCCAATAGTAATAATAATATGCATATTGTACGAGCAAGAATTGAGTACGAGGCCGTTTGAAATGGGCACCTTTTATCCAAGCTACTCAATACTGTCCCTGCAGCCCAAAGAAGTTAAACGTTCTACATCTCTTTCCAACTGATGATGCACACTTGTAAAGAGCACTATAGGCTATAAGTATTCAGACCCATTTTGTTACATTACAACCTTATCAATCTACACATAATACCCCATAATGACAAAGCAAACAGGTTTTTAGAAATTTTAGCAAATTTATTACAAATTAAAACTGAAATATCACATTTGTTACCCGTCACTAATGCACAGGAGAGCCGTTTGAACGTAAACTTATTTTTAATCCAAATGTATTTTTTGGCAGAAATGCCTTCTCGAACATGTGAACTTTCATGTGCCTTATTAACAAACTTGTATGCCATCTGTAAATACGAATAAAATGGTTAAATTTTGAGTCTAGTTGGTTTAGCCACAGAAAAAGACGACAACCATCACGCAAGCCGTGATTCGGTGAGATAATGAGTGGGCTGGACATGCCGAGAGATGAGTTTGGAATGGTCTGCCATATAGCATGCTTCTGTCTATTTGAGTTGTTCAGTATGTCTAGGTAATCCTGGCTTTAAACAAAATTGATTGTGTAATAAAACTGCATAAGTGTTGCTCTCCACTTTCTGGAGGACTGTTTTTTATTTTTTTATTTAAATCCGTGGAATTCGAGTATGATAGCTAAAGGAGATGGACAAAACACCTGTTTCCGGATTACATCTTCAAACTAAGGGCAGCCATGGCATCCCGACAGGAGACGCGTCCATCCATGAATGATGTATGATAGTTTAGCTTGCTACATTTTTCAGATATTGCACGTTTCTAATTTTGCCAAAGTGGTTTCATTTCAAGTTAAACTGTTAGCATACTGTTAGCTAGCTAGCATAAGTTGGCTGGCTGGCTAGCTAACGTTACGTGTATGATCGTATTCGTATCTCAGAGCCATTAGCTACCTAACATTGAACCAGGTTTGTTAGCTACCTGCAGATTCATGCAGGGTAGTAACGTCATGAGTTGGGATTATGGTTCATTGTTTACCTAGCTAGCTAACGGTGACTAACCTCATTCCATACAAATTTGCGCATCCGCAGCATTCAAACGAGGCTACAATGAAACCTAATGGGACTGTAGCGACTGTTGGCATCAAAATCCGGGGTGTGAACTAAGTTTCGATTCAGTGTTGACAAAACTGACCCCTTTGACGCGTGGTACGTTGTGACGTGTCACTACGTAACGTACGGCACGCATTTGCATCTCATTTTGTGTCGTACAGTCTCTTTCCTCCAGGGGTAGCCCTTCTGCCGCAGATTAAAAATAACAAAGGGTCAGGGTAAGGGGGTTACCTAGTCAATTGTACAACTGAATGCATTCATTTTTTGCGTCATCTCTGCATGACTCTCAAAAGCCGCGACAGCTGCTGTTTACTTCTGAAAACTTTAACGCTGCCCTAAAAACCTGATTCAAATTCGACACAAACATTCAACTTGGTATGTAATGACACATTATATAAACTCTTAATAGTGTTTTATTTACATTTTAGATGTGATAAGTTGGACAGATCGGGTGAAGAAAGCTGTTTCCCCACACGACATATCTCCCCCTTTCACTAGCACACAATAGGTTTCGCTTCCCCATCCACCATTTAAAAAAAAAAAAAGTCCCGACAGAGCTCATTGCCTTCGTCAATCATGCAGAGACGGGCAGCATGAAAGTCTCGTCATTGATTTTGCTGGAAAGGGGAGAAATGGTGCTTTACAATGGTTTTCATTTTACAGTTGACCTGGAAGTAGTACATTTTTTGGGGACTAAAATAAGGTAAATTGTATGGAATAGCGCAATGTACAAAAGTGCGTTAGTTACTGTTACATGTCTTAACAAAAGACTCCACTATGCAAATAACCATTTTGGGTGCGTTTGTAAATTCAGTCTGGCCAGCTACTCCGATTGTCAGAGCACTCTCGTCTGAGTGTGCCAGAGCGCAGAATAAGTGATGAATTTATGAACGCTCAACACCCGTTGAATATGGCCGGTGTCGTCGGCAAAAAAGCGTAATTAAATTGTTGCCAGCAGCACAGTTACAGGCACCAATACTCTGAATACCATGAAAACGGCCTAACCAGCTCTGCTAGGGCGAGTAAAATGGTCGGAGTGTGGTGTTCTCTCATTTGTAGCTAGCCAATGTTAGCATGTTAACTTGTGTGCTTGACTGCCGTTGTGAGGTTGGATCAACACTATTCACTGGCCAGAGCGTCCAGTGTGCACTCTAAGTGCGAACCACTCTGAATTTACCACCGGACAATCTAACAGCACAGTTGCAGTCACCAATGCTCTTGATAACATAACAGCCTAACCCGCTCTGCTAGGGCGAGTGATGTTCAGTGAGCTGTTCACTCATTTGTCTGGAAGTAGCTAGCAAGTTAACTTGGGTGTTTGACTGCTGTTGTTCATACAGAACACTCGGATCAATCCTTAGAGATGGGTGGGGCTGAAGCTTAAGAGGGTGTCAACGATGCTGAATAGGTGTAGACTCTCCAGCAGTATAAGGACTCTCCAGCAGCATAGTACCAAAACATTCAGAAGGCTATTTTCTCAAAAGTGAGTTTACAAATTTATCAACTTTCAAAGCAGAATTACTTTCCTATTGTTCCTTAACTGTAGGGTATGATATACCATTTTGTAGCTTTGAGTCTCTACTTCTGTGTAATGTGAAAAACACAATTAAACATTTTGCTGCATGAAACCGATTAGAGCCGGTCGGTCACATTTCAGTATTCAGACCCTTTACTCAGTACTTTGTTGAATCACCTTTGGCAGCGATTACAGCCCCGAGTCTTTCTTGGGTGTGACGCTACAAGCTTGACACACCTGTATCTGGGGAGTTTCTCCCATTCTTCTCTGCAGATCCTCTTAAGCTCTATCAGGTTGGATGGGGAGCGTCACTGCACAGCTATTTTCAGGTCTCCAGAGATGTTTGATCGGATTCAAGTCTGTGCTCTGGCTGGGCCACTCAAGGACATTCAGAGACTTATCCCAAAGCCACTCCTGTGTTGTCTTGACTGTGAGCTTAGGGCCGTTGTCCTGTTGGATGGTGAACCTTCGCCCCAGTCTGAGGTCCTGAGTGCTCTGGAGCAGGTTTTCATCAAACATCTCGCTGTACTTTGCTCTGTTCATCTTTCCCTCAATCCTGATTTGTTTCCCAGTCCCTGCCGCTGAAAAACATCCCCACAGCATGATGCAGCCACCACCATGCTTCACCGTAGGGATGGTGCCAGGTTTCCTCCAGACGTGACGCTTGGCATTCAGGCCAAAAAGTTCAATCTTAGTTTCACCAGACCAGAGAATCTTGTTTCTCATGGTCTGAGAGTCTTCAGGTGCCTTTTGGCAAACTCCAAGCAGGCTGTCGTGTATTTTACTGAGAAGTGGCTTCTGTCTGGCCACTATACCATAAAGGCCTGATTGGTGGAGTGCTACAGAGATGGTTGTCCTTCTGTAAGGTTTTCCCATCTCACAGTGGAACTCTGGAGCTCTGTCAGTGACCATCGGGTTCTTGGTCACCTCCCTGACCAAGACCCTTCTACCTCGATTCCTCAGTTTGGCCGGGCAGGAGGCCACTGTGTTCTTGGGGACCTTCAATGCTGCAGACATGTTTTGCTACCTTTCCCCAGGACTGTGTCTTGACAAAGTCCTGTCTTGGGGCTCTACGGAAAATTCCTTCGACCGCATAGCATGGTTTTTGCTCTGACATGCACTGTCAACTGTGGGACCTTTATATAGACAGGTGTGTACCTTTCCAAATCGTGTCCAATCAATTGAATTTACCACAGGTGGACTCCAAGTTGTAGAAACATCTCAAGGATGATCAATGGAAGCAGGATGCATCTGAGCTTAGTTTCGAGTCTCATAGCAAAGGGTCTGAATACTTATGTAAATAAGTTTTTTTTTTTTTTTTTTTAAGAAGGGAAAGTGTCTGAATACTTTCCGAATGCACTGTATATGTCCATTCAGAAAGTTTCCTAAAGTAGCCTGTCTGGACTCAATCTCATTTTATAAGAATCAAATGATCCTCTCATAATTTAGTCTTGTAAAAGGCCTGTTATCAGTAGCTAAGGCTACATAATTGATTTCAATACGGCATCCTCTCTTTGAAGAATGACCGCAGCAGCAGGGTTTGTGACGTTATGCGACTATTTCGGGGAAAAGTAGAAAACCCATCGGACTTCGTTTTGAATGGTTTTGTGCGAAACAGGAAAGACACCCAGAGTTACCTCTGCTGCAGAGGATAAGTTCATTTGAGTTACCAGCCTCAGGTGTTGCAGCCCAAATAAATGCTTAAGAGTTCAAGTAACAGACACGTCTCAACATCAACTGTTCTGAGGAGACTGCGTGAATCAGGCCTTAGTGGTCGAATTACTGCAATGAAACCAATACTAAAGTAGACCAATAATATAAAGATACTTGCTTGGGCCAAGAAACACGAGCAATGGACATTAGACCTGTGGGAATCTGTCCTTTTGGTCTGATGTGTCCAAATTTGTGATTTTTGGTTCCAACCGCCCTGTCATTGTGAGACGCAGAGTAGGTGAACAGATGATCTCCGCATGTGTGGTTCCCACCTTGAGGCATGGAGGAGGTTGTGTTGGGGTGATTTGCTGATGACACTGTCTGTGATTTATTTAGCCATGCTGGTTAAATGTACCTTGAATTCTAACACATCATTCTGCAGCGATACGCCATCCAATCTGTTATGCGCTTAGTGGGACTATCATTTGTTTTTCAACAGGACAATGACCCAACACAACTCCAGGCTGTGTAAGGGCTATTTTGCCACAAGGGAGAGTGATGGAGTGCTGCATCAGGTGACCTGGCCTCCCCAATTACCCGACCTTAACCCAATTGAGATGGTTTGGGATGAGTTGGACTGCAGAGTGAAGGAAAAGCAGAAAACAAGTGCTCAGCATATGTGGGAACTCCTTCAAGACTGTTGGACAAGCATTCCAGGTGAAGCTGGTTGAGATAATGCCAAAAGTGTGCAAAGCTGTCGTCAAGGCAAAGGGTGGCGACTTTGAAGAGTCTTCCTTTCCTGTGGCGGTACTCATGAGAGCCAGTTTCATGACAGCGCTTGTTGTTTTTTGCGATTGCACTTCTGTATACCACCCCTACCTTGTCACAACACAACTGATTGGCTCAAGCGCAATAAGAAGGAAAGAAATTCCAAATTTTTTAATTTTAATAAGGCAACCTGTTAATTGAAATGCATTCCAGGTGACTACCTCATGAAGCTGGTTGAGAGAATACCAAGAGTGTGCAAAGCAAAGGGTGGCTATTTTGAAGAATCTCAAATCTCAAATATATTTTGATTTGTTTATCATTTGGTTACTACATGATTATTATGTGTTATTTCATAGTTTTGTTGTCTTCATTTTTATTCTCAAATGTAGAAAATAGTAAAAATTATGAAAAACCCTTGAATGAGTTGGTGTGTCCAAACTTTTGACTGGTATTTCATGTGTTGCCACCCTAGAGTCATACACTGCTCATAAAGCAAATGTAGAACTTTTATTATTCAAAAACACGAAATACCGTTAATGTGGGAAATATATCGCCCAGGCCATATCGCCCAGCCTAATGACTTGTAGTCTAAGAATCGTATAAACTATACAAACCTTCCACTCAGGGAGTCACACACTCCTTACACAAACCTTAAACACCTCACACTCCTCGCCATGGAACTCACACTCACTCTGAGGGACTCATACACACCACACACACTCATCTATCACAATGGAGAGCAAGCATGTTCGCAATGTACTATGCACCAACTCAGCCTGTGACACATTCCACACCGAGGGGGTCGTGGGATGAGATCACCATCAACCTCCGCCTTACACACACAGTCACACACACATACACCGTCACACAGGAAGTGGCTGTTTGGCTTTCCTCCTCTGCACAGGGAAGGTATCTGTAAATAGGAGCGGGCTGCGTGATTGTGTGATGCATGCTGACATCATTAGAGAGAAGAAATGGGCAGACTGCTCAGGTGAGGGGGATGAGGGATGTAGGAAGTCAAACTAAAAAGATGGAGGACAACGGGAATGAGGGAAATAATTTATTGGATATTGGTGCGCTGAGCTTCTAGTCATATATTCCTATGCTCTCGTCCTAAAACTGTGAAGCCCTTGCGTCTCTTTATTCATGTTAAACAATTAGATTGATGACCATTTCCTTTTGACAAGAATTAATAGGTGACTGACTGTCTTTTAAGTATCGTAGATAAGTGGCTCCTGCCTGCTAAGACACTTCGATTATAACTGTCTATTCTGAGCCTGGGCCACCGTGCTATATAGAGCATGATTCTGGTGATGTCACCCACCCCAGGGGCTTGTTAAAGCGGGAGGTCCAAACCACCATTTTACTAGAGAGGCATAGGGAACAAGGGAAGAGATGGAGAGGAGGTAAAAGCGATCGCCAGTCAAACTGTAAGAAATGGAGGGCGACAAAATAAAGAGACTGAAAGAAAGAGAAAGTGAGGGAGAGACAGAGAGATGAGGTGGTGACTGCAATGTTGGGGGGGTCTGCCTATAAGCGCAATGATGCGGCACAGAGTGTACTGATGAGTCAGCTGGCTCCTGATATTGCCAGCAATGGGACTCCTCTCTCTCGCTCAGTCCTCTCGCTCTGTGTTTTCTCTCTCTCTCTCTCTCTCTTCTGTTCTCTCTCTTTCTGTTCTCTTTCTCTCTTTCTGTTCTCTCAATGAAATTCAGAGGGCTTTATTGGCATTGGAAATGTATGTTTACATTGCCAAAGCAAGTAAAATGGACAATAAACAAAGTGAAATAAACAATATAAAATTAACTGTAAACATTACATTCAACGTTCCAAAGGAATATCCTCCCGGACGAGCTAAACTACTTCTATGCTCGCTTCGAGGCAAGTAACACTGAAACATGCATGAGAGCACCAGCTGTACCGGAAGATTGTGATATCACACTCTCCGCAGCCGATGTGAAGTAAGACCTTTAGACAGGTCAACATTCACAAGGCCGCAGGGCCAGACGAATTACCAGGACATGTACTGCGAGCATGCGCTTACCAACTAGCAAGTGTCTTCACTGACATTTGTAACCTCTCCCTGTCCGAGTCTGTAATACCAACATGTTTCAAGTAGACAACCATAGTGCCTGTGCCCAAGAACACTAAGGTAACCTGCCTAACTGACTACCGACCTGTAGCACTCACGTCTGTAGCCATGAAGTGCTTTGAAAGGCTGGTGTTGGCTCACATAAACACCATCATCCCAGAAACCCTAGACCCACTCCAAATTGCATATCGCCCCAACAGATCCACAGATGATGCAGTCTCTATTGCACTCCACACTGCCCTTTCCCACCTGGACAAAAGGAACACTTATGTGAGAATGCTATTCATTGACTACAGCTCAACGTTCAACACCATAGCGCCCTCAAAGCTCATCACTAAGCTAACGACCCTGGGACTAAACACCTCCCTCTGCAACTGGATCCTGGACTTCCTGACAGGCCACCCCCAGGTGGTAAGAGTAAGCAACAACACAACCGCCACGCTGATCCTCAATACAGGGGCCCCTCAGGGATGCTTGCTCAGCCCCCTCCTGTACTCCCTGTTCACGCATGACTGCACGGCCAGGCATGACTCTAACACCATCATTAAATTTGCCAATGACACACCAGTGGTAGGCCTGATCACGGACAGCAACGAGACAGCCTAGAGGTAGGAAGGAGGTCAGAGACCTGGCCGTGTGGTGCCAGGACAACAACCTCTCCCTCAATGTGATCAAGACAAAGGAGATGATTGTGGACTACAGGAAAATGGGGACCGAGCACGCCCCCATTCTCATTGACGGGGCTGCAGTGGAGCAGGTTGAGAGCTTCAAGTTACTTGGTGTTCACATCACCAACAAACTAACATGGTCCTAGCACACCATGACAGTCGTGAAGCAGGCACGACAAAACCTATACCCTCTCAGGAGACTGAAAAGATTTGGCATGGGTCCTCAGATCCTCAAAAGGTTCTACGGCCGCACCATCGAGAGCATCCTGGCTGGTTGCATCACTGCCTGGTATGGCAACTGCTAGGCCTCCGAACGCAAGGCACTGCAGAGGGTAGTGCGAACGGCCCAGTACATCACTGGGGCCAAGCTTCCTGCCATCCAGGACCTCTACACTAGGCGGTGTCTGAGGAAGGCCCTAAAAATTGTCAAACTCCAGCCACCTTAGTCATAGACTGTTCACTCTGCTACCACACGGCAAGCGGGTACTGGAGAGCCAAGTCTAGGTCCAAGAGGCTTCTAAACAGCTTCTACCCCCAAGCCATAAGACTCCTGAACATCTAGTCAAATGGCTACCCAGACTATTTGCATTGCTCCCCCACCCTACCCTCCCATCTCCACACCAATGCCACTCTCTGTCGTCATCTATGCATAGTCACTTTAACTCTACCTACATGTACATACTACCTCAACTAACCGGTGCCCCTGCACATTGACTCTATACCGGCACCCCCCGTATATATATTTTTTTACTGCTACTTTTTAATTGCTTGATACTTTTCTCTTATCGTACTGTTGGTTAGGGGCTCGTAAGTAAGCATTTCACTACACCTGTTGTATTCGGCGCATGTGACTAATAAAATTTGATTTGATTTTGAATATTTTTATTTTATTTATTTCACCTTCGTTTAACCAGGTAGGTCAGTAGAGAACATGGTCTCATTTACAACTGTGACCTGGCCAAGATAAAGCAAAGCAGTGTGACACAAAAACAGAGTTACATGGGATAAACAAACGTACAATCAATAACACAATAGAAAATTATATATACATTGTGTGAAAATGTAGTAAGATTAGAGAGGTAAGGCAATAAATTGGCCATAGTGGCAAAATAATTACATTTAGCAATTAAACACTGGAGTAATAGATGTGCAGAAGATGAATGTGCAAGTAGAAATACTGGGGTGCAAAGGAGCAAGAAATAAATAACAATATGGGGATGAGGTAGTTGGGTGGGCTATTTACAGATGGGCTGTGTACAGGTGCAATGATCGGTAAGCTGCTCTGACAGCTAATGCTTAAATTTAGTGAGGGAGATGAGTCTTTAGTTTCAGTCATTGGCAGCAGAGAACTGGAAGGAAAGGTGGCCAAAGAGGAGTTGGTGTGACCAGTGAAATATACCTGCTGGAGCGCGTGCTAAAGGTGAGTGCTGGTATGGTGACCAGTGAGCTGAGATAAGGCGGGGCTTTACCTAGCAAAGACTTATAGATGACCTGGAGCCATTGGGTTTGGCAACGAATATGAAGCGAGGTCCAGCCAACGAGAGCATACATGTGGTGGGTAGTATATGGGGCTTTGGTGACAAAACGGATGGCACTGACAATGTCAAATGTCATATTATGGTTATATACAGTGTTGTAAAGATGTGCAAATAGTTAAAGTACAAAAGGGATAATAAATAAACATAAATATTGTTTGTATTTATAATATTTGTTCTTCACTGGTTGCCCTTTTCTTGTGGCAACTGGTCATAAATGTTGCTGCTGTGATGGCACACTGTGGTATTTCACCCAATAGATAGTTGAAGTCGGAAGTTTACATTCACTAAGGTTGGAGTCATTAAAACTAGTTTTTCAACCACTCCATAAATGTCTTGTTAACAAACTATAGTTTTGGCAAGTCGGTTAGGACATCTACTTTGTGCATGACACAAGTATTTTTTTCTAACAATTGTTTACAGATTATTATTTCACTTATAATTCACTGTATCACAATTCCAGTTGGTCAGAAGTTTACATACACTACGTTGACTGTGCCTTGGAAAATTACAGCAAATTATGTCATGGCTTTAGAAGCTTCTGTTATGCTAATTGACATAATTTGAGTTAATTGGAGGTGTACCTGTGGATGTATTTCAAGACCTACCTTCAAACTCAGTACCTCTTTGTTGACATTATGGGAAAATCCAAAGAAATCAGCCAAGACCTCAGGAAAACAATTTGTAGACCTCCACAAGTCTGGTTCATCCTTGGGAGCAATTTCCAAATGCCTGAAGGTACCACGTTAATCTGTACAAACAATAGTACACAAGTATAAACACCATAGGACCACAAAGCCATCATAACGCTCAGGAAGGAGACGCATTCTGTCTCCTAGAGATGAACTTACTTTGATCTGAAATGTACAAATCAATCCCAGAACAGCAGCAAAGGACCTTGTGAAGATGCTGGAGGAAACCGGTACAAAAGGATCTATATCCACAGTAAAACGAGTCCTATATTGACATAACCTGAAAGGCCGCTCAGCAAGGAAGAAGCCACTGTTCCAAAATCGCCTGCAAATGGGGACAAAGATCGTTCTTTTTTGGAGAAATGTCCTCTGGTCTGATGAAACAAAAATAGAATGTTTGGCCATAATGACCATCGTTATATTTGAAGAAAAACGTGGGAGGCTTGCAAGCCGAAGAACACCATCCCAACCGTGAGGCACGCGGTGGCAGCATCATGTTGTGGGGGTGCATTGCTGCAGGACGGACAGGTGCACTTCACAAAATAGATGGCATCACTAGGGAGGAAAATTATGTGGATATATTGAAGCAACATCTCAAGACATCATTCAGGAAGTTAAAGCTTTGTCGCAAATGGTTCTTCCAAATGGACATTGACCCCAAGCATACTTCCAAAGTTGTGGCAAAATGGCTTAAGGACAACAAAGTCAAGGTATTGGAGTGGCCATCACAAAGCCCTGACCTCAATCCTATAGAAAATTTGTGGGCAGAACTGAAAAAGCGTGTGCGAGCAAGGAGGCCTACAAACCTGACTCAGTTACACCAGCTCTGTCAGGAGGAATCGGCCAAAATTCACCCAAGTTATTGTGGAAGGCTACCTGAAATGTTTGACCCAAGTTAAACAATTTAATGGCAATGCTACCAAATACTAATTGAGTGTATGTACACTTCTGACCCACTGGGAATGTGATGAATGAAATTAAACCTGAAATAAAATATTCTCTCCTATTCTTCTGACATTTCGTATTCTTAAAATAAAGTGGTGATCCTAACTGACCTAAAATTTAATTTTTACTAGGGTTAAATGTCAGGAATTGTGAAAAACTGAGTTTAAATGTATTTGGCTAAGGTGTATGTAAACTTCCAACTTCAGCTGTTTGTGAGTTTATCAAAATGTGGATTTATTTAAAAAAAAAATGTTTGTGTAATCTGAGGAAAATATGTATCTCTAATACATTTTGCAGGAGGTTTGGAAGTGCAGCTCAGTTTCCACCTTAATTTGTGGGCAGTGCCTACAGTGGCCTCTCTCAATAGCAAGGCTATGCTCACTGAGTCTGTACATAGTCAGATTTCCTTAATTTTTGGTCAGTCAGTGGTTAGGTATTCTGCCACTGTGTAATATGTGTTTAGGGCCAAATAGCATTCTAGTATGCTCTGTTTCTTTGTTAAATTACTTGACACATTGGAAATAATTATATGGTTTGTTTGGGTCAATTAATGGTTTGTTTGGGTCTAATTGTGTTGCTGTCCTGGGGCTCTGTGGGGTCTGTTTGTGTTTTTGAACAGAGCCCCAGGTTCATCTCTGTAGGTGATGGCTTTGTTATGTAAGGTTTTGGGAATCACTTTCTTTTAAATAATTGTAGAATTTAACGTCTCTTTTCTGGATTTGGATAATTAGCGGGTATCGGCCTAATTCTGCTCTGCATGCATTATTTGGTGTTTTACGTTGTAGACAGAGGATAGTTTTAAAGATTTCCCTCATGAAATCTCAATTTGGTGTTTGTCCCATGAATTATTGGTTGGTGAGTGGACCTCACAAACATAAAGGGCAATTGGTTCTATAACTGATTCAAGTATTTTTATCCAGATCCTAATTGGTATGTTGGTTTTTATGTTCCTTTTGATGGCATAGAAGGCCCTTCTAGCCTTGTCTCTCAGATTGTTCACAGTGTAAAGGTTGTCGTAGTCTTTCTCCTCCTCAGACGAGGAGGAGCATGGATCGGACCAAGATGCGGAGTAGGAGGTATTCATGATTTTAATGACAAACCAACAAACACTACAAATTAACAAAAACAACAAACGTGACTAACCTGTAACAGTCCTGTGTGGCCCAAACGCTAACACAGGAAACAAACACCCACAAAACACCAGTGAAACCCTGGCTGCCTTAGTATGACTCTCAATCAGAGACAAACGATACAGTCTCTAATTGAGAATCATACCAGGCCGAATACAAAACCCCACATAGAAATAGAAACCTAGACCAACCCACCCAATTCACGCCCTGACCAACTAAAACAAATCCATAACAAAGGAAAACAGGTCAGGAACATGACACACAGCTTCGTGGATGTTACCTGTGGCGCTGATGTTTAGGCCAAGGTATATATAGTTTTTTTGTGTGGTCTATTGCAACGGTGTCTAGATGGATTTTGTATTTTTTGTTCCTGGCAACTGGACCTTTTTTGGAACACCATTTTTTCTGTTACTGAGATTTACTGTCACGGCCCAGGTCTGACAGAATCTGTGCAGAAGATCTAGGTGCTGCTGTAGGCCCTCCTTGGTTGGGGACAGAAGCACCAGATCATCAGCCAACTGTAGACATTTGACTTCACATTTTAGTAGGGTGAGACTGGGTGCTGCAGACTGTTCTAGTGTCCTCGCCAATTCGTTGATATATACGTTGAAGAAGGTGGGGCTTAAGCTGCATCCCTGTTTCACCCCACGGCCCTGTGTAAATATAGGTGTGTTTTTTGCCAATTTTTAACCACACACTTGTTTGTGTACATGGATTTTATAATGTCGTGTGTTTTTCCCCCAACACCACTTTCCATCAATTTGTATAGCAGACCCTCATGCCAAATTGAGTCTCAAGCTTTTTGGAAATCAACAAAGCATGAGACTACTTCACTTTTGTTTTGGTTTGTTTGTCAATTAGTGTGTGCAGGGTGAGTACATGGTCTGTCGTACGGTAATTTGGTAAAAAGCCATTTTGACATTTGCCCTGTACATTGTTTTCAGTACATCTGCTTTTAATGATAATGCAGAGGATTTTCTGTTGGTTGCTGTTGACGCATGTCCCACGTTAGTTATTGGGGTCAAATTTGTCTCCACTTTTGTGGATTGGGCTGATCAGTTATTGGTTCCAAATATTGGGGAAGATGCCAGAGCTAAGGATGATGTTAAAGAGTTTAAGTATTTCCAATTGGAATTTGTGGTCTGTTTATTTTATCATTTCATTCAGGATACCATCAACACCATAGGCCTTTTTCGCATGGAGGGTTTGTATTTTGTCCGGTAGTAAATTCAATGTAAATGGAGAATCCAGTTGGTTCTGGTAGTCTTTAAGTTGATTCTAAGATTAGTATTTGATCATGTACAGTGCCAGTAAGAAGTGTGGACACACCTAATCATTCAATGGGTTTTTCTTCATTTTGTACTATTTTCTACATTGTAGAATAATAGTGAAGACATCAAAACTATGAAATAACACATGGATTCATGTAGTAACCTTTTTTTTTTTTTTACAAATCTAAATATATTTTATATTCTTCAAAGTACCCACCCCTGGCCTTGATGACAGCTTTGCACACGCTTGGCATTCTCTCAACCAGCTTCACTTTGAATGCTTTTCAAACAGGCTTGAAGGAGTTCTCATATATGCTGAGCACTTGTTGGCTGCTTTTTCATCACTCTGCGGTCCAACTCATCCCAAACCATGTCAATTGGGTTGAGTTCTGGTGATTGTGGAGGCCAGGTAATCTGATGCAGCATTGCATCACTCTCTTTCTTGGTCAAATAGCCCTTACCTCCAGGCTGTGTGTGTTGGGTCATTGTCCTGTTGAACAACAAATTATAGTCCCACTAAGCGCAAAACAGATGGGATGGCGTATCGCTGCAGAATGCTGTGGTAGCCATGCTGGTTAAGTGTGCCTTGAATTCTAAATAAATCACTGACAGTGTCACCAGCAAAGCACCATTACACCTCCTCCATGCTTCACGGTGGGAACAACACATGCAGAGATCATCTGTTCACCTACTCTGTGTCTCATAAAGACACAGCGGTTGGAACCGAAATTCTCAAATTTGGACACACCAGGCCAAAGGACAGATTTCCACTGGTGTTTCTTGGCACAAGCAAGTCTCATTTTCTTATTGGTGTCCTTTAGTAGTGGTGTCTTTGCAGCAATTCGACCATAAAGGCCTGATTCACACAGTCTCCTCTGAACAGTTTATGTTGATGTGTCTGTTACTCACATTTATTTGGGCTGAAATCTGAGGTGCCGTTAACTCTAATGAACTTGTCCTTGCAGGAGAGGTAACTCTGGGTCTTCCTTTCCTGTGGTGGTCCTCATGAGAGCCAGTTTCATCGTAGCGCTTGATGGTTTTTGCGACTGCACTTGAAGAAACTTTCAAAGTTCTTGAAACGTTCCGGATTGACTGACCTTCATGTCTTAACGTAATAGTCTCTTTGCTTTGTTGAGCTGTTCTTGCCATAATATGGACTTGGTCTTTTACCGAATAGGGCTATGTTCTGTATACCACCCCTACCTTGTCATGAACATAACTGATTGGCTCAAACGCATTAAGAAGGAAAGATTCTTTCCACTCTGTTCTTCCCCTCTATCTATCTTTCTGTTCTCGTTCCCTCCGTCTCTGTTCTCGCTCTCTCTCTGGTCTCTGTCCTCTTCTCTTCCCCCTTTTTCTCCTTCTGTTCTCTCTCCCTCTGTTGTGTGTTCTCTCTCTCCGCCTCTGTTTCCCCCCTCTCTCTCTCGCTCTATTTTGCTCGCTCACTGTTCTCTCTCTCTCTGTTCTTTGTTCTTTCTCTCTCTCCCCTCTCTCTGTTCGCTCTTCCTCTCCCTCGGTCTCTGTTCTCTCTCTCTCATTTGTTCTTTCTCTCTGTTTGCTTTCTCTCTCTGTTCTCTCTTTCAGTTCTCTCTGTTTTCTTCCCCCTCTTTCTCTTTCTCTTGTCTTTCTCCCTCGCTCTGTTCTCTCCCTCGTTTGCTCATTCTCTCTCTCCGCTCTCTACTCTCACTCTCTCTCTGTCCTCTTCTCCCTCTGTTCTCTGTGTTCTTTCTCTCCACCTCTCTCTGTTCTGTGTTCTCTCCACCTCTCTGTTCTCTCTCTCACCTCTCTCTGTTCTCTCCCTTGCTCTGTGTTCTCTGTTCTCTTTGTGTTCTTTTTTGTGTTCTGTTCACACACACTCTCTCTCTGTTCACTCTCTGTTCACTCTCTGTTCACTCTCTGTTCACTCTCTGTTCACTCTCTGCTCTCTGTTCTCTTTGTGTTCTTTCTGTCTCTCCCTAGCTTGTGCTCTCTCTCTGTTCTCTCGGTTCTTTCTCGCTCTCTATATTCTCACTCCACTCTCTCTCTGTTCTCTTTCCGTTCTCACTCTCCCCTCTCTCGCTGTCTCTGTGTGTTTGCTCACTCTCTCTGTTTTCTCTGTTAACACTCTCTCTCTCTGTTCACACTCTCTCTCTCTGTTCACACTCTCTCTCTATGTTAACACTCTCTCTCTCTGTTAACACTCTCTCTCTCTGTTAACACTCTCTCTCTCTGTTCACACTCTTTCTCTCTGTTCACACTCTCTCTCTCTGTTCACTCTCTCTACTCTCTCTGTTCACACTCTCTACTCTCTCTGTTCACTCTCTCTACTCTCTCTGTTCACTCTCTCCTCTCTCTCTGTTCACCCTCTCCTCTCTCTCTGTTCACTCTCCTCTCTCTCTGTTCACTCTCTCCTCTCTCTCTGTTCACTCTCTCCTCTCTCTCTGTTCACTCTCTCCTCTCTCTCTGTTCACTCTCTCCTCTCTCTCTGTTCACTCTCTCTCTGTTCACTCTCTACTCTCTCTGTTCACACTCTCTCTCTCTGTTCACACACTCTCTCTCTCTGTTTACTCTCTCTGTTCACTCTCTCCTCTCTCTCTGTTCACACTCTACTCTCTCTGTTCACACTCTCTCTGTTCACTCTCTCTCTCTGTTCACACTCTCTCTCTCTGTTCACACTCTCTCTCTCTCTCTCTGTTCACACACTCTCTCTCTCTGTTCACTCTCTCTCTCTCTGTTCACTCTCTCTCTCTCTCTCTCTGTTCACACTCTCTCTCTCTCTCTGTTCACACTCTCTCTCTCTCTCTGTTCACACTCTCTCTCTCTCTCTGTTCACACTCTCTCTCTCTCTCTGTTCACACTCTCTCTCTCTCTCTGTTCACACTCTCTCTCTCTCTCTGTTCACACTCTCTCTCTCTCTCTGTTCACACTCTTTACTCTCTCTGTTCACTCTCTACTCTCTCTGCTCTGTACTCTCTCTGTTCACACTCTCTCTCTGTTCACTCTCTCTACTCTCTCTGTTTACGCTCTCTGTTCACTCTACTCTGTTCACTCTCTCTACTCTCTGTTCACTCTCTCCTCTCTCTCTGTTCACTCTCTCCTCTCTCTCTGTTCACTCTCTCCTCTCTCTCTCTGTTCACTCTCTCCTCTCTCTCTCTGTTCACTCTCTCCTCTCTCTCTGTTCACTCTCTCCTCTCTCTCTGTTCACTCTCTCCTCTCTCTCTGTTCACTCTCTCCTCTCTCTCTCTGTTCACCCTCTCCTCTCTCTCTCTGTTCACTCTCTCCTCTCTCTCTTTTCACTCTCTCCTCTCTCTCTCTGTTCACTCTCTCCTCTCTCTGTTCACTCTCTCTCTCTGTTCACTCTACTCTCTCTCTCTGTTCACACTCTCTCTCTCTGTTCACACACTCTCTCTCTCTCTGTTCACTCTTTCTGTTCACTCTCTCTACTCTCTCTGTTCACTCTCTCCTCTCTCTCTGTCACACTCTCTCATCTCTCTCTGTCACACTCTCTACTCTCTCTCTGTTCACACTCTCTACTCTCTCTCTGTTCACACTCTCTCCTCTCTCTCTGTTCACACGCTCTCCTCTCTCTCTGTTCACACTCTCTCCTCTCTCTGTTCACTCTCTCCTCTCTCTGTTCACTCTCTCCTCTCTCTGTTCACTCTCTCCTCTCTCTGTTCACACTCTTCTCTCTCTGTTCACACTCTCCTCTCTCTCTGTTCACACTCTCCTCTCTCTCTGTTCACACTCTCCTCTCTCTCTGCTCTGTGCTCTCTCAAGCTCTGCTCGCTCTCTGCTCTCATTCTCTGTTTTCTCTCTGTTCTTCCTCTCTCTGCTTTATTACTCTCTCTGTTCTCTCTGTTCTGTCTCGCACTCTGTTCTCTCTGCTCTCTCTGGAACCCCCCCCCCTTCTCTCTCTGGTCTCTCTCCCCTTCTCACTCGTTTTGTCAAAGAGCACAGCTTTAATTGGCTGCTGAATTACCAGCTCTCAAATGATAACAGCTCCCTAATATGGCATTTCTTTCTCCACTGCTAGATTTAACCTTCTTAGATGTACTTATTTGTTTGTGTAGCCTAATAGGCTACTTCTGTATTGGATTGATTAAGAAATATTGAACCAACTATTTTCCTTCAGGATTTTATAGACTTGTTCTTAAAACTTCTTATGGCTGCAATCCCGTTAATGGGATGATATGACAACAGCCAGTGAAAGTGCAGGGCGCCAAATTCAAACAACAGAAATCTCATAATTAAAATTCCTCAGATACAAGTATTTCACACCATTTTAAAGATACACTTCTTGTTAATCTCACCACAGTGTCCGATTTCAAATAGGCTTTACAGCGAAAGCACCACAAACGATTGTTAGGTCACCGCAAAATCACAAAACACAGCCATTTTTCCAGCCAAAGACAGGAGTCACAAAAAGCAGAAATAGAGATAAAATGAATCACTAACCTTTGATGATCTTCATCAGATGACACTCATAGGACTTCATGTTACACAATAAATATATGTTTTGTTCGATAAAGTTCATATTTATATCCAAAAACCTCAGTTTACATTGGCGCCATGTTCAGAAATGCCTCCAAAATATCCGGAGAAATTGCAGAGAGCCACATCAAATAACAGAAATACTCATCATAAACTTTGATGAAAGATACATGTTTTACATAGAATTGAAGATATACTTGTTCTTAATGCCACCGCTGTGTCAGTTTTCAAAAAGCTTTAAGGCAAAGCACAATATTCAATAATCTGAGAACAGCGTTCAGCCACAAAAGGAAGCCATACCCGCCAAATTGTGCAGTCAACAAAACTCATAAAAAGCATTATAAATCTTCACTTACCTTTGCTGAATTTTGTCGGAATGCACTCCCAGGACTCCCACTTCCACAAGAAATGTTCGTTTTGTTCGGTAATGTCCATCATTATGTCCAAATAGCTATTTTTGTTAGCGTGTTTGGTAAACAAATCCAAAGTCAGGAAGCGCGTTCACTAAAAGCAGACGAAATGTCAAAAAGTTCCGTAACAGTCAGTAGAAACATGTCAAACGATGTATTGAATCAATCTTTAGGATGTTTTTAACGTAAATCTTCAGTAACGTTCCAACCGGAGAATTACATTGACTTCAGATGTGCGATGGAACAGAGCTCCCTCTCATGTGAATGCGCATGGTCAGAGCATGGTCAGCTCATGATAGACCTTACTCATTTCCGTCTCCATTCGGCCCCACTTCACAGTAGAAGCATCAGACAATGTTCTACAGACTGTTGACATCTAGTGGAAGCCGTAGGAAGTGCAAACTGACCCATATCCCTCTGTGTATTCGATAGGCGATGAGTTGAAAACCTACAAACCTCAGATTTCCCACTTCCATATGAGTTTTGTTATATGAGTTCTGTTATACTCACAGACATCATTCAAACAGTTTTAGAAACTTCAGAGTGTTTTCTATCCAATACTAATAATAATATGCATATATTAGCAACTGGGACTGAGGAGCAGGAGGTTTACTTTGGGCACCTCTGGGCACCTTTTCATCCAAGCTACTCAATACTGCCTCTGCAGCCATAAGAAGATAACACATAAATTAATAAAGATAAGAGATCGTACAAACTAAGAGGACTCTGCCCCAGTTATTCTATATGCATGGGAAGTCGTTTTTGTAATTAGTTTATAGATTTAGCATTGCTGCTTGGTAGAATATCAAATGGATAACTGAATGAATGGATGTGGCATTTATCTCTGTGATTTGGTGTGTCTGCTGTTTGGTGTCTGCTTGTCCTCTGCTCTCACACAGAGAAACAGTCCTGTCCTCTTGATAACATCTCAGTGGAATCAGTCCTCCCCCTGTCACAAAAGCCAGAGTGCAACTACAAACTCCCCCAATCTGTTAAGACTCACTCTGAATTAAATTAATCTTCTCTCTTCTCTTTACCAATCCCTCTCTCGCGCCACCTCTGTCTCCTACATACATAGGTTCTTAATGTGATCACCCTGTTGCAGGATAACTTAGTGTATTTGAGGTTTAAAAAGGCTCCTACAGTTTGTTATTTCCACTTTTTAAATTTGAATTGATTTTCCCTTACTAAAAATGTACCGCTACAAAATTGTCCACACATAATAATTCACATTTCCTGTTGCTGCATGATTATTTTCCTGCTGTAGGAGACTGGCTCAAATGAAGATCCTGCATTTGTATTTTCTTTCTCCCTCGCTCTGTCTCGCTCTGTCTCTCTCTGTCTCTCTCGCTCTCTCGCTCTCTCTCTCTGTTCTCTCGCTCTGTTCTCTCGCTCTCTCTTTGTTCTCTCTCTCTCTGTTCTCTCTCTCTGTTCTCTCTCTCTGTTCTCTCTCTCTGTTCTCTGTTCTCTCTCTCTCTGTTCTCTCTCTCTGTTCTCTCGCTCTGTTCTCTCGCTCTGTTCTCTCGCTCTCTCTCTGTTCTCTCTCTCTGCGCTCTCTCTCTGGTCTCTCTCTGCGCTCTCTCTCTGGTCTCTCTCTGGTCTCTCTCTCTGGTCTCTCTCTCTGGTCTCTCTCTCTGGTCTCTCTCTCTGGTCTCTCTCTGGTCTCTCTCTGGTCTCTCTCTGGTCTCTCTCTGGTCTCTCTCTGGTCTCTCTCTCGGTCTCTCTGGTCTCTCTGGTCTCTCTGGTCTCTCTCTCGGTCTCTCTCTGTCTTTCTCGCTCTCTCTCTATTCTCTCTCTCTGGTCTCTCGCTCTCTCTCTGTTCTCTCTCTCTGTTCTCTCTCTGTTCTCTCTCTCTGCGCTCTCTCTCTGCGCTCTCTCTCTGCGCTCTCTTTCTGCGCTCTCTCTCTGGTCTCTCTCTCTGGTCTCTCTCTCTGGTCTCTCTCTCTGGTCTCTCTCTCTGGTCTCTCTCTCTGGTCTCTCTCTGGTCTGTCTCTCGGTCTCTCTGGTCTCTCTCTCGGTCTCTCTCTGGTCTCTCTCTCGGTCTCTCTCTCGGTCAGTCTCTCTAGTCTCTCTCGGTCTCTCGCTCGGTCTCTCTCTCGCTCTCTCTCTGTTCTCTCTCTGCGCTCTCTCTCTGCGCTCTTTCTCTGCGCTCTCTCTCTGGTCTCTCTCTCTGGTCTCTCTCTCTGGTCTCTCTCGCTGGTCTCTCTCTCTGGTCTCTCTCGCTGGTCTCTCTCGCTGGTCTCTCTCTGGTCTCTCGGTCTCTCTGGTCTCTCTCTCGGTCTCTCTCTGGTCTCTCTCTCGGTCTCTCTCTGGTCTCTCTCTCGGTCTCTCTCTGGTCTCTCTCTCGGTTTCTCTCTCTGGTCTCTGTCAGTCTCTCTGGTCTCTGTCAGTCTCTCTGGTCTCTCTGGTCTCTCTCGGTCTCTCTCTCGGTCTCTCTCTCGCTCTCTCTCTCGCTCTCTCTCTGCGCTCTCTCTCTGCGCTCTCTCTCTGCGCTCTCTCTCTGCGCTCTCTCTCTGCGCTCTCTCTCTGGTCTCTCTCTCTGGTCTGTCTCTCGGTCTCTCTCGGTCTCTCTCTCGGTCTCTCTCTGGTCTCTCTCTGGTCTCTCTCTGGTCTCTCTCTCGGTCTCTCTCTCGGTCTCTCTCTCAGTCTCGGTCTCTCTCAGTCTCTCTGGTCTCTCTCTCGGTCTCTCTCATTCTCTCTCTGTCTTTCTCGCTCTCTCTCTGTTCTCTCTCTCTGGTCTCTGGTCTCTCTCTGTTCTCTCTCTGGTCTCTCTCTCTGGTCTCTCTCTCTGTTCTCGCGCTCTCTCTTGTCTCTCTGTTCTCTCTCTCTGTCTTTCTCTGGTCTCTCTCTCGGTCTCTCTGGTCTCTCTCTGGTCTCTACTCGCCACCTTTCTGTGGATCCACCTCTCTATTTCCCTGACTTGAATGAATGCGGTGTTGAGTGGCCTCCTTCCTCAACGGCGATACTTCCTCTTCTCCCAGGCAAGCCGCTCACCTTACCCACTCCGGCTCCGCTCAGTCTCGCCTCCCACAATCAGCCCCAGAGGCGGACACCTCCTGCCGCCTATCTCTCCCTCCCTCCTTTCCTCCACAGGCGCTGTGTAAACACAAGGGTTTAACCCTTACTCCTCTCTTTCTCTGGGTGAGCGAGACACTCCTGTCTAATACACACATGCATTTCCAGCTAATAGGCCTATTTGTAATAGGTGTTTTTGTGCACTACTCATGCGATCTGTCACACACCAGATATATCACAAACCCACACATTCAGCTGCCACGTATGCACTCTTATCAAACATGGACAAAGGTGACAATGATTTATATACGGACCGTCAGGATGCCATTGGGGCTTGACTTTCTTTGACTGTTGTTTTGTTTTACGGGTTTCTTATGTTATTTTTGCATAGGTACAATTAAATGTTATTACCAATCTTTTTTAATTTACTAATACTGCCGTTTTGTTTTAAAGGTGACAGTATAGCACAGATTACCATGTCGTAGACAACCACCTAGTAACGGTTTCAAACATGAACGTCAAACAGAATGCACAAGTTGCCACACAACATCGTCCCTTCCCTCCCTCATTCAACCCAACGTGCACCCTCACTCACTCAGCCCTCGTCGTTGTGCACGTTCGCCCAAAGACTGAAAGGCTAATGGCGATATCTCATTTCATTGAATCTGCCTAGAGGAAGGGTTGGAGGAAGGGCTGGAGGCCACCCAGCAGTCTTGATTAATAATATCTCTCTCTTAGTTTCTGTGCCTGGCTCCAAAACTGTTCTTAACTTCTACTTCATCACCATCCAGGATCCGGGAGCATCCTCATCAGTAAAAAGCTGACTAGCATAGCCTAGCATAGCGCCACAAGTAAATATTAGCATATAAATATCATGAAATCACAAGTCCAATACAGCAAATGAAAGATACACATCTTGTGAATCCAGCCATCATTTCTGATTTTTTTAAAATGTTTTACAGCGAAAACACTATTTATTTCTATTAGCTAACCACAATAGCAAAAGACTCAACTGCATATTTTAACCATTTTTTTACTGCATAGGTAGCTATCACAAAACCGACCAAATAGAGATATAATTAGTCACTAACCAAGAAACAACTTCATCAGATGACAGTCTTATAACATGTTATACAATAAATCTATGTTTTCTTCCCGAAAATGTGCATATTTGAGGTATAAAATCATAGTTTTACATTGCAGCTACAATCACCAATAGCACCGAAGCATCAAGAATAATTACAGAGAGCAACGTGAAATACCTAAATACTCATCATAAAACATTTATGAAAAATACATGGTGTACAGCAAATGAAAGATAAACATCTTGTGAATCCAGCCAATATTTCAGATTTTTTAAGTGTTTTACAGCGAAAACACAATATAGCATTATATTAGCTTACCACAATAGCCAAACACACAACTGCATTCATTCACCGCAAAGGTAGCGATCGCAAAAAAACAGCAAAAGATATAAAATTATTCACTAACCTTGACCAACTTCATCAGATGACAGTCCTATAACATCAGGTTATATAATACACTTATGTTTTGTTCGAAAATTTGCATATTTTGAGCTGAAACCGTGGTTATACATTGAAAATGTAGCAACTTCTTCCCAGAATCTCCGGATATATTTCTGACAATCACCTAATCTGACCAAATAACTCATCATAAACTTTACTAAAAAATACATGTTGGACAGCAAATGAAAGATACACTAGTTCTTAATGCAATCGCCGTGTTAGATCTTTTTTTAAGAACTTTACCATAACAAACAGCTTGCGTTATAGCGAGACAGCGCTAAGGGCGGAAAATAGAACTAAACATTTTCCACAGAAATACGAAAAAACATCATAAATGGTTCCTACTTTTGCTGAGCTTCCATCAGAATCTTGTACAAGGAGTCCTTGGTCCAGAATAATCGTTGTTTGGTTTGAGAATGTCTTCTTCTCCTGTCGAATTAGCAACCATAGCTAGCTATGTGGCGCAAACGTGCCCAACTTCGCCTGACGCAAAGAAAAGAAAATTCCAAAACTCGCAATAAACGTTCAATAAACTGATACAACTCGGTTGAAAAAAACTACTTTATGATGTTTTTATCACATCTATTAAATAAAATCAGAGCCGGAGATATCTACCGTGTATACTGAAAGCTTTTCAGAAGGCAATCTGGGGTTCCTTCTCGCGCCTTCGAAGACAATGAAATTTCCAGACACGTCATTCCAAAAGCTCTTGTTCGACCTCAGATCAAGCTAGACACCCCATTCCACCTCCCACTGCCTGTTGACATCTAGTGGAAGGCGTATGAAGTGCATGTATATCCATAGATTTCAGGCAAATTAATAGGAAGGCCCTGGAACAGAGCCTCGATTTCAGATTTTTCACTTCCTGTCAGGAAGTTTGCTGCAAAATGAGTTCTGTTTTACTCACAGATATAATTCAAACGGTTTTAGAAACTTGAGAGTGTTTTCTATCCAATAGTAATAATAATATGCATATTGTACGAGCTAGAATAGAGTACGAGGCAGTTTAATTTGGGCATGATTTTTTACAAAGTGAAAACAGCGCCCCCTATTGAGAAAAGGTTAACTCCAGCTTTATCATTTGTAAAATAAAACCACTATATTGTAATCTGTTTTATAAATGAAGAGGGGAGGGAAAAGGGTTCATTATTTGGTTGGATTTGGAGCGTTTCAATTTATTCAGTGTTGGGACAGGGTTGTGGCTTTTCATTTATCTCAACACGCTTCGTGTTGTAATTAAACGGGACACATTTAAACAGCTTAGGGTGATGAGTAAGATGTCTGTTCCTCAAAGTCTCCCTCAGACAGGGGTAAATAGCATAGTTTCCATGTAGTGATTTTACACTCCTATACCATGTTGGATTTCTACTTTCTACGCCTTTGCTTTTCGAGTGAGAAACTGATTTTGGGGTTTTCTAGGTGCTTCTGGAGAAATCTAGACTAGATTCTGTGCTGTGTGGTTCTGTATCATATTATTCTGCCTTAAGGTAGTGGGACCAACGTTTTACCATCTGGCCAGGTAGCCTAGTGGTTAAGAGTGTTGGGCAAGTATGTTCCCTTGAGCAAGGCCCTTAACACTAATTGCTCCTGTAAGTCTCTCTGGATAAGAGTGTCTGCTAAATGACTGAAATGTCAGTGTAGAAAAATGTGAACTTCAAGTCACTAGCAGATGTCTCTCTCTCTCGCTGTTCAGGTTGTTCTGGAGTGTATTCTAAAGAAGGACCTGGTCTACAACAAGGTCAACCCCATATTTCACCATTGGAGGATCAACGACAAGAAGTTTGGCCTGACCTTCCAGAGTCCTGCAGACGCCAGGGCCTTCGATAGAGGGATCCGCAGGGCCATCGAAGACATCAACCAAGGTGGGTTAGGAAGGACCCCTGAGCTTCAGTCCACCTCAGTACAGTCTCACCTCACAGAACATCTGCTTTTGTAGACTCCTTGCCTCTGACATTATGCCTGTGTTCGTATTCATTTGTGTGTGTTGGTTTCTATGTGTCATTGTGTTCTATGTCTGTGACATGTAATGGTTGACCTGCCGCCTGTTCTCCTGGTGGTAGATGTGTTGATTAGCTGTGATGACTTCCCCTGCTCCCGGCTCACTCACCTATGATTGGCTCTCCTATCTTATCTGTGCCAGCTGTCTAGGACATAAGGGCACCACTTCCTGTACAGACTGACAAGCCCGTGCCCAGGCAGTCGAGTCAGAGGATAGATCTACAAGCTGAGGGACACCTTTAGGTCAGGATAGGGGCCGTCTGGAATTTGAAGTTCAGGCTTTAAGGTACAGATATAGGATAACTCTTTTGTTGAGAATTTTCCTGCACCGCAGGAAATGCAGATGAGCTTTGTGATTTACATAAATACACTGAAACAGCAATATCAACAGTATTGCACTTTTCATGTAGCCTAATTTTAGTCAGCTAATTGCCTAACTACCGATCAAGCAACATTATCCACTAAATGTTACAATCCTGTTGCTGCAGGAATATTTTTCTGTGGAATAGGCTAGGTGGAGTTTGGGGTAGACTAACCTGGTTGGAGATGGGCTGAAGCTAGGCTAATCTAGTTGGAGATAAGCTGGGCTCTGCTAGGTTAACCTGGATGGAGATGAGCTGAAGCTAGGTTAACCTGGTTGGAGATGAGCTGAAGCTAGGTTAACCTGGATGGAGATGAGCTGAAGCTAGGTCAACCTGGTTGGAGATGAGCTGAAGCTAGGTTAACCTGGTTGGAGATGAGCTGAAGCTAGGTTAACCTGTTTGGGCTGCAAACCCGATGTCGGAACGAAAATGACAACAGCTGCAGGGCGCGAAATTCAAAATCTATTTTTTTTTAATATTTAACTTTCACACATTAACAAGTCCAATACAGCATTTGAAAGATAAACATCTAGTCAATCCAGCCAACATGTCCGATTTTTTAAATGTTTTACAGAGAAAACACCACATATATTTATGTTAGCTCACCACCAAATACAAAAGTGGACAGACACGTATGAATATGATTATGATGTATGAATTATGATTCAAGTAGCATGCACAAGCCAACCGAAATAAACTAAAACCAACCTAAAGAACACAGAAAAAACTACCTCCGATGAGAGTCATATAACATGTTACACAATAAATCTATGTTTTGTTCATAAAAAGTGCATATTTTAGCTATAAATCAGTTTTACATTGATGCTACCATAAATGCTACCAAATAGCTACAGTCTGAATCCAGACGGGAGTAGCCAGAGAAAATACAGACACCAACGTCGACTACTAATTACACCTCATAAAACATTTCAGAAAAACATATGGTGGATAGCTAATGAAAGACAGATATCGTGTGAATAGAGCCAATATTTCCGATTTTTGAAGTGTTTTACAGCGAAAACACAATATATCGTTATATTAGCTAACAACATAAGCTAGCATAAGGCAGCATTGATTCTAGTCAAGCGCTAGCCTAGAACAGTTAGCACAGTTAGCATACAACAGTTCGACAGATATATGAAAAAGCATCCCAAATTGGGTCCTTATCTTTGTTGATATTCCATCAGAATGTTGTAACGGGGTCCAATGTCCAGTACAGTCTTTAGTTGGGTTCCAGAACGAAATATTTCCCTCTTTGGTTAGCAAGCACCACGGCTATGCGGCGCTAAACTTTCTGTCTTCAAAACATTCTTCCAAAACATCACGTCTAAAGTCCAGAATAAATTGCAATAATATAATTAAAGTATATTGAAAAAACATACTTTAGGATGATTTTGTGACATGTATCAAATAATATCGAAGTCAGAGATCATATTCACCTTTATCGACCTTCTTCCAGTAGCCGAGACCAAATTCTGCTTCGCGCCCGGAATTTTTTTTTAACTGCACAGGTCTCACAAGAAGGTGTGGTATTCAGTCCATGGACGAGATATTCGACTCCTTTCAATTCTCACTTCTGCATTACACCCTGATGAAGGCGTATGACGTGTTTCTACGGTCCTAAGTGTAATGACCTTTTATAGACAAGGTCTTAAAGAGACAAATCGCATTTTGGAAATCTCAATTCGGCTGGGAAAATGGCTGTAAAAATATTTCTGTTCGACTTAGAGAAATAATTCAAACCTTTTTAGAAACTATAGACTGTTATCTATCCAACAGTAGTAAATATATGCATATTGTAAAATAAAACATTTCTTAAGAGGCCGTTTGAAAATGTGCACATATTTTTCAGTTTTTTCAATATTCACCCTGCAGCCTGAAGAAGTTAACCTGGTTGGAGATGAGCTGAAGCTAGGTTAACCTGGTTGGAGATGAGCTGAAGCTAGGTTAACCTGGTTGGAGATGGGCTGAAGCTAGGTTAACCTGGTTGGAGATAAGCTGAAGCTAGGTTAACCTGGTTGGAGATGGGCTGAAGCTAGGTTAACCTGGTTGGAGATGGGCTGAAGCTAGGTGAACCTGGTTGGAGATGGGCTGAAGCTAGGTTAACCTGGTTGGAGATGGGCTGAAGCTAGGTTAACCTGGTTGGAGATGAGCTGAAGCTAGGTTAACCTGGTTGGAGATGGGCTGAAGCTAGGTTAACCTGGTTGGAGATGGGCTGAAGCTAGGTTAACCTGGTTGGAGATGAGCTGAAGCTAGGTTAACCTGGTTGGAGATGAGCTGAAGCTAGGTTAACCTGGTTGGAGATGAGCTGAAGCTAGGTTAACCTGGTTGGAGATGAGCTGAAGCTAGGTTAACCTGGTTGGAGATGAGCTGAAGCTAGGTTAACCTGGTTGGAGATGAGCTGAGGCTAGTCTACGTTAACCTGGTTGGAGATGGGCTGAGGTTGATACAACAGCTTGGGACTCTGGTACGCATTTCCAGCAGAGGTAGCAAAGTCATCCAATTAGCAGGAGAGCCGCCAGCTCAGCAATCTGCCATCCAGCCTCCTGCCCTGTGTTACTCAAGACTAGACCCTGGCCTGGGCTCTACTGTATCTCGTCCGGTCCTTGGCCCTATAGACCTGTGTTACTTAACCTCTTGACGCTAAGGGTCAGATTATTATAGTTTTTTTTAAATAACGTTCACAAGGTAAATGGACTATTTCTCAGGTCCAGATCGTAGAATATGCATATCATTTACAGATTAGGATAGAAAACACTCCAAAGTTTCCAAAACTGTCAAAATATTGTCTGTGAGTATAACAAAACTGATTCTGCAGGCGCAAACCTGAGGAAATCTAACCCGGAAGTGATTTATTTTTATTTTTATCTGTGTTTCCTTGCCCGTCTTTCTTCCATTTAAAGGGGTATCAACCAGATTACTTTTCCAATGGCTTCCTCAGGCTGTGACCAGGCTTTAAACATAGTTTCAGGCTTTTATTTTGAAAAATGAGCGAGATTTTTCAAAACGAGTCAGGTGTCCTTTGATTAGTTCCTGCGAGCGAGAGGGGTAGCTCTCCATTTTCTTTCTCTCTTTTATTGAATAGGTTACTGTCCTGTTTAAATAATATTGATTATGTTTGTTAACTTCTTGCGACTACAGGGGGTGCTGTTTTCTCATTAGCATAATTGTATTATAGATTAAACGGCTTCCTACTAAATTCTTGCTCGTACAATATGCATATTATTACTATTATTGGATAGAAAACACTCTCTAGTTTCTATAGGCGTTGGAATTTTGTCTCTGAGTGGAACAGAACTCATTCTACAGCAATTTCCCTGACATGGAGTCAGATTTCACACATTTTGGCCCCTGATCTGGAGTCAGTTTAAAGGCCACTGTGAACGCTATCAGGATACGGACACTGCTTACGTCTTCCCCTGGATGCCTTTACGTGATGACGATTTGAATGGTATCGATTGCGCAATCACAGCCCCTATAAAACAAAAACACGTGTAGGTAGGAACTCTTTTCCTGGTGCGTCGGGCGCGCGGTGGACACAGACCTGCTCTTTTTCCAAGCATTAGTGTAGCCAGTTATATTTCTCCGGTCATGTTTCTACTCGTTATAGGAGTTAAAAACATCATAAGGTAGCTAATTTAAACCGTTTTATAGCAATTTATATCCGCTTAGTGCGATTTTGGGACATTTATTTCTGAGACACTGTGAATCTCTGGGCACAGTTCCAGTTCATGCCGAACGCAATGGGCATTTCTACATGGCAAGAGGACAGCTTTCGACCAAAAGACGATTAGACCCAAGAAAGGATTCTTTGCCCAAGATTCTGATGGAAGAACAGCTCAAAGTAGGAACAATTTATTATGATAAATCGTGTTTCTGTCGAGAAATGTTAATCGCTTATGACGCCATTTTGTTTGACGTAGCTTCGCTTGGCGCAAACTGTATTGAAAAGTAAGGATAATTAAAAAAATGTAAATCAGCGATTGTATTAAGAATTAAATTGTCTATCAATCGCTGTCCACCCTATATTTTTTAGTCACGTTTATGAGTATTTATGTATACGACTAGATCACTGTCTAATATGGCGCACGACATTGTCTGACCAGCTGGGCAACTTTTGTCATTGTCTAACCATGATTTTGGTGGCTAAATATGCACATTTTCGAACAAACTGTATATGTATGTTGTAATGTGATGTTACAGGAGTGTCATCTGAAGAATTCTGAGAAGGTTAGTGAAAAAATGTATATATTTTGGCGATGTTTACGTTATCGCTCTCTTTGGCTAGAATCAATGCTCTGGTAACGTTTGCATATGTGGTATGCTAATATAACGATTTATTGTGTTTTCGCTGTAGGACACTTAGAAAATCTGAAATATTGTCTGTATTCACAGGATCTGTGTCTTTCGATTTAGTGTATGCTGTGTATTTTTACGAAATGTTTGATGATTAGTAATTAGGTAAACACGTTGCTCTATGTATGTATTCTAGTCCATTTGTGACGGTGGGTGCAATTGTAAACTATGATATCTACCTGAAATATGCACATTTTTCTAACAAAACCTATCCTATACCATAAATATGTTATCAGACTGTCATCTGATGAGGTTTTTTCTTGGTTAGTGGCTATCAATATCTTAGTTTAGCCGAATTGGTGATAGCACCTGATGGAGTAAGAAACTGATGGAGTTAGAAAAGTGGTGTCTTTTGCTAACGTGGTTAGCTAATAGATTTACATATTTTGTCTTCCCTGTAAAACATTTTAAAAATCTGAAATGGTGGCTTTATTCACAAGATCTGTATCTTTCATTAGGTGTCTTGGACTTGTGATTTAATGATATTTAGATGCTACTATTTAATTGTGACGCTATGCTAGGCTATGCTACTCAGTGTGGGGGAGGTGGGGGGTGATCCCGGACCCGGGGTAGATACTCGTGAAAGGTTAAAAACAACCTGAGTATTGATTATAAAAAAAACATTTGACATGTTTCTAGGAACGTTACCGATACTTTTTGGAATTTTTGTCGAACGGAACGAGGCTTTGGTTTTCTGAACATAACGCGCAACCCAAATGGCGTCTTTTTGTTATAAAAGCAATATTTATCGAACAAAAATAACATTTATTGTGTAACTGGGAGTCTCGTGAGTGCAAACATCTGAAGATTATCAAAAGTAAGCGATTCATTTTGTTGCTTTTCTGACTTTCGTGACCATGCTAATTTGGGGCTAGCTGTTCTAGCATTGATTGATACACTCACAAAAAATTGGATTGCTTTCGCTGCAAAGCATATTTTCAAAATCTGACACGATAGGTGGATTAACAACAAGCTAAGCTGTGTTTTGGTATATTTCATTTGTGATTGCATGATTATAAATATTTTTTGTAATATTTTGCGCCCTGCAATTCAGCGGTTGTTTAGGAAAATGATCCCGCTAAAGGGATCCGTAGCGCAGAGACGTTAAGACTAGAACCTGGCCTGGGCTCTACTGTATCTCATCTGGTCCTCTGCCCTGCAGACCTGTGTTACTTAAGACTAGAACCTGGCCTGGGCTCTACTGTATCTCGTCCGGTCCTCGGCCCTGCAGACCTGTGTTACTTAAGACTAGAACCTGGCCTGGGCTCTACTGTATCTCGTCCGGTCCTTGGCCCTGTAGACCTGTGGAGGGAACTGATGGGGTCTAACAACATCATGACAATTGTTTAAATTAATGAAGCACAATGGACTACACCAAAATAATCGTATAACTCTAGCTATGGATATTTTAGGTAAGGATGATCAATACAAGCATATTAGCAGAATTAGCATTCCTGTGAATTAGCACACAGGCCTATGGGGAAGGAAAGGTGATATCTAGTCAGTTGCAGACCTGAATGCATTGAACTGAAATCTGTCTTCCAAATTGAACCCAACCCAATAATCAGAGAGGTGCGAGGGCTACCTTATCGACATCATCATCAGTGCCCAGGGAGCATTTGTTGTTGGTGGTTAACTGCCTTGCTCAAGGGCAGAATAGCTGATTTTTCAACCTTGCTGGCTGCTGGAGTCGAACCAGCGACCTTTTCGGTTACTCTACCAACTCTCTTAACTGCTAGGCTACCTGCCTTTGGTCTTGTTGTCAGTCATGGGTTTATAATAAGACTGCTGCCTAGCTCTCAGTGCTTGTTCTACTCCTCTCTGTATCCTCTGATCTGTTCTAGCTTCCTCTGTATTCCGCCAGTGTTGTGTAATACCTCTTCTGCACACAGGCAGGTTCCTTTGTATTCCTGTTGCATCGCTCTGCTGCCGGACTGCAGTGTGTGTGTGTGTGTGTGTGTGTGTGTGTGTGTGTGTGTGTGTGTGTGCTTCTTAGTGTATGTTTGAGTGTGTGGTGTGTCAGCCTTGCGGTCCTCTGTTGCCATGGGAACAGCTGACACATGGCCCAGGCAGCTCCGTGACCCAGCACTGGCAGAGTCGTCTCTGTCTCAACGTGCTATAGACAGACAGACGGCCTGGGTCTCACCGTAGCAGAGACTGACAGACAGGAAGATGGATACCCACACACTGTTCAATGCTCCAACAATTTTCTTCGGCCTTCTCTAAACTAACGGAGAGAGACACAGACGGACGTACAGACGGACGTACAGACAGAGGCCTGTTTTCTCCTGCTGCCTGCCTGGCTCGTTTTAAATGAGGTCTTAGTGATCCTAATTAAGTGAACTAGGAGTCTTAAAAGAGCCTCTCGATGCTTCCGGTACAAACAGTTTCCTCTTCGTCCGTCCCAGTGGAAATGAGCTAATATCTGTTTTCTACACTACTGCCAACATTTAACTTTGGACTAATTTATTTTCCCCAAGATTTCAAGAAAAGCTTGTTTTAGACATGTTGCTAAGAGTCGGGTACGAGTTCAACAGTACGACTTAGTATTCTTATCAGTACTTACTTGAAACTAGGTGTCAGTGAATGCAACATTCATGGCTTTTTAGCATCGACTCGAGTTGCACTTTTACAAGTAGAGAGTCGATTTCATTAGGCCATGTGTCCCACTAACACAAAATAGTTTTCATTTCCCTTTTAGCTGTTCTCGGGTGAATGGAAGTCTTTGCTAACCATACCTCCCTTAATTGCTTCTCTCTATCCTCTATCACCAGTGACGTACTTGTGGGGAGGTCTGGGGACTTGTCATTTTTAGGGACTTGGTGACGTGTGGACATACTGTATGTTACGAGAACTCTTTCTGTCTCTCTCTGTAGCTCACCTGTATCTGTGTAGCTGGAAGTCTTATTGAATATCTGATTTTCTTCTGTCTTCTCTTTTCCAGGCTGTCCTGCGTTTGACGATTCGGACTCTCTTGAAGATGGATTACAGGTGAGTCCAGAGACTGGGGTCCTCATATTCTCCATGTACCTGTGTGTCTATTTGCTAGCACAGAGGTTTGCTGTAGGACTAACTCTACTTCTCACAAGTCTAGTGTGTGTTTCAGTTCTCTTGCCGGTGCTTGAATCCAGGAAGCAGGGCAGAGGGAAATCTGTACTGCTTCAGGCCCTTCTGTCTTCTACTCTGCCAGTTGTCTTTAGGATTTGAGTCTGTTTGAACAGCCAGGGCCTTACCTTCCATTGCTGGGGAGTTGTCGAGTGTGCCCACGGCTTAGGTGTGCGCATCTGTCATCTGGTCAAAACTGATACCTGGGGGAACCCAATTGTGTAAAAATAATTGCGTGGATTATCTGAAGCCACTTGTATTTACTCATGTTCCTCGTCTGTTAATAAATTGAGCTGTGCTCAGGCGTATTGTTGGTAAGCTGATAAAGGAGATGGTTATCACTTTGTCCTCAGTCTGAGATTTCACAAGCTACAGGTGTGGTTAGCAAGGTTTTCTCAATCTGAACAAGAGGGAGTACAGGTATATGACGACACACCCAAGCTGATTTTGTGTTGTAGAAACAACACTGCTCCTTAACACTTCAAGTAGAAACCCCCATCAGATTTGTGACATGATGGTACAATGCGTGGTATTTGCTAAGTATACATGGCAAACTGAACCTCTTAAACGAAAGTCCTTGTTTCAGAAGACCTGCCAAGCCAATCATTTAGTAGCTCCTGCTGTTCTTTAGTTCTCAGTATTTGTGAGTTTTGTGTCAATCAGTGACTCGGTGGCTGGGCTGCAGTCACCTTTGACCCCTCAGTATCTGACCTCATTCACTGAGTGGAGTAGAGAAGGTCAGAGGGTGTGAGAGGGAGGGGGAATCTGTTCATGTGGAGAGCAGCTTTAAGGAATCAGCCATACAGGAAGTCCAATGGCACCATTGTTGCTAAGCAGCAGAAGAGCAGGCGGTGGGAGGAAAGGGGGAGGGGGGTTCGGTGAGTGAGCAACTGAGGGTGTCGCCATGGTAATTTGGCATCCGAGTGTTGCGGTCTGTGACCTGAGCTACACGGACGAGAAACCGTGAGGCTAGTCACTCTAACACCAAGCCACCCAGCTAGAGAGAGATAACGAACGCTCCACTTAAATGCCACCACACAATGTGTGACATTAGCCTGCACCTCTTCATAATTTAACACGTTCCAGCCTTGGCTGCATCACAGAATTTGACTCCAATGATGAGAACTGTGTACACAGACAAAACATTTGTTCAGAGTTTTTTGTTCAGTTTCATTTATTCATCAAAGGTCTGACATGAATTGATTTAGCTGAAAGTGACCTTGTGCTGTAGCCCAGCCGAGAGCCACGAGACGAGTCACTTTGACATGGGATGGAGGGCACTCCGGAGCCTCGTTTGGGCCTGTATTGGATTTAGCCTTTCTCTACATGAGCTGGACTGGCCTAGTAACATGTCTGCCAAGTAGTGTTTTGGGATGTCTGGTTTTCCCCTCATAATCTGAAGCTCTGAGCCCATGCAGACATCAATGGCCAGCCAGGTCTCTTGGTATCTGGAACCTCTTAACCCACTGTGTGTGTGGTATCAGCCCACATCCTGCCCAGCAGGGTTCAGCACCCTCTACCAAAACGCCACAGTCTTCCTCTCTCACCCCGACACCGCACACCCCACAGCCAGTCACACACATGCATAATCACACAGTCGACGCATACATACACACTCAAAGGCTGACATACTGCACAAATTGCATACACCTCCCACCCTCCTTGCAGAACCTTGTTTAGGTACCACATTTGACAGGTGTTTGAGAACGCAAAACCACATCTGTTTTGTACTGCACGATATCCGCTGAGGGGGATGGGTGAGCCTCTCCTCATCTTAAATGGATATAGGACTTGTAGAATTGTAGTGTTTGGTGCGATCTCAACTCAACCAAGTATTTGAGAGGAGGTGGAGTGCCAGAGTCATGGAGATATTAAACAAGTAAACCCCAAATGTGGGTCAAATGGCACCTGGCATGTTCTAGTCAGGTTGGGTTGTTTGGTTGAGGAGAAAGCGTACTGGAGAGAAGCCCCAGTAGAATCCTTGTAGAGCAGGGCTGAGCAGCATTACGAGGTTGCATTCTAGGGATGAGTCATCATCCGTAACACTGAAGAACTCATACACAATCCCACTCTCCCCCCCTCCTCTCTCCCTCTCTAACACACATCTGAATTCCTTTTTCTTGGGATGCTTCACAATGAAATGTGAACATGCAGATGCTTGGACCTGGGAGTCTTTGAGTCACTGATACAACACACACAGCAGGCCAGCCCCTTCCCCTGTGTGTGCCTGGGAGGGTGGAACTGTGTGGAGCTCGTATGTTGGTCCTGAGCCAGGTCACCCCCCACCATCTCCACCTCAACATCTCTGGGGTCAGATCGGAACCAGATTGGCCCCCACGCATGCCTTTTGAATGGTGGGTCTCAGCACAGCGCTTTATAAGGAAGCCCAAGTCTGGTTCCAATTTCATCCCCCTAACCCCCTCTCTCTCTTCCTCACACACACACACACACACACACACACACACACACACACACACACACACACACACACACACACACACACACACACACACACACACACACACACACACACACAGCTGTCATCTGGCATTTTAAATTCTGGCCTGCATTTCTCCAGCTGGAGTTGGTTTATGACATTCCCTCAGCAGATTTGTTGGCCGTGCTCTCTCTCTCACACACACACATGCATACACACTCACGTATGCATATGCTCACATACACACACTTATTTTTTTTTCCTGTTCTGTTCTTTCTCTTCTTTCCCCTCCTTATTCTGGCATTCCTGCTCAGACTGCTGCACACACACACACACATACAGTATTTTAGCAGTCTGAGGGGGAGAGAAGAGGGTAAAAAGAGAAAGAAGGGGAGTTGGGGGGGTCAAAGGAAGCATCTCTTAGCAACCACAGGACAGTAATTACTGTAGCAGCAGCTGGGAGCAAACCAGATTTCCACTGTGTGTTAAAACACTGGCGTGGGCTACTTTACACACAGCACTGACTAACCAGAGCCAGCAGCCTCCTCCACACGCAGGCAGCGAGGCAGTGTGAGTGAGCGAGGCAGTGTGAGGCCTGAATGAGGAAGGGTGTGTTTCTGCTTGTGTTTGAAATACAACTTATATGCTTATCTGTGTAAGAATATGCATCTTTGTGTTACTGCATATAAGTTTGTGTACCAATATGTGTTAGAACTTGTGTGCAACTGCATGTCCAAGTGTGTGGCTGTGTGTACGTGCTCAGATGAGAGCTCCATGCTTGTGTGAGTGCTGAAATGTGCTGGCCATCATTAAGAACTCACCATTACGCCTGTTCTACCTCCTCCATACCTGTTCTACCTCTCCTCCTCCGTACCGGTTCTACCTCTCCTCTCCTCCGTACTGGTTCTACCTCTCCTCTCCTCCGTACCGGTTCTACCTCTCCTCTCCTCTCCTCCGTACCGGTTCTACCTCTCCTCTGCTCCGTACCGGTTCTACCTCTCCTCTGCTCCGTACCGGTTCTACCTCTCCTCTGCTCCGTACCGGTTCTACCTCTCCTCCGCACCGGTTGTACCTCTTTTCTCCTCCGCACCGGTTCTACCTCTTCTCTCCTCCGCACCGGTTCTACCTCTTCTCTCCTCCGCACCGGTTCTACCTCTCCTCCGCACCGGTTCTACCTCTCCTCCGTACCGGTTCTACCTCTCCTCCGTACCGGTTCTACCTCTCCTCCGTACCGGTTCTACCTCTCCTCCGTACCGGTTCTACCTCTCCTCCGTACCGGTTCTACCTCTCCTCCGTACCGGTTCTACCTCTCCTCCGTACCGGTTCTACCTCTCCTCCGTACCGGTTCTACCTCTCCTCCGTACCGGTTCTACCTCTCCTCCGTACCGGTTCTACCTCTCCTCCGTACCGGTTCTACCTCTCCTCTGTACCGGTTCTACCTCTCCTCTCCTCTGTACCGGTTCTACCTCTCCTCTCCTCTGTACCGGTTCTACCTCTCCTCTCCTCTGTACCGGTTCTACCTTTCCTCTCCTCTGTACCGGTTCTACCTCTCCTCCGTACCGGTTCTACCTCTCCTCTCCTCCGTACCGGTTCTACCTCTCCTCTCCTCCGTACCGGTTCTACCTCTCCTCTCCTCCGTACCGGTTCTACCTCTCCTCTCCTCCGTACCGGTTCTACTTCTCCTCTCCTCCGTACCGGTTCTACCTCTCCTCTCCTCCGTACCGGTTCTACCTCTCCTCTCCTCCGTACCGGTTCTACCTCTCCTCTCCTCCGTACCGGTTCTACCTCTCCTCCTCTCCTCCGCACCGGTTCTACCACTCCTCTCCTGGTGGGTGTATGTATACATGTATTTGTGTGTGTTAGAGTTCTCAACAGTAGTTGTCCAATACAGTTGACTAGGATTTGTCACATCAATAAAATGCCTGTGAGAACACATGGGAGGCTGATAGGATCTCTTGAGTTCTCAACAGAAGGGGCTTGAGTCATCTCATATCACAGGCAAAGGCACAGGGACAAATGTGTTCTCTGGGCGCTACCTGGTGGGCAAATGTGGGACAAATATAGTTAGAATATCAGTGGTGTCTGTAGCTAATGTGAGTCAGTGAAATGCTTCTTATACCTACTTGTGAAATATATAAATGGCGCCTTGTATAATTAAGGTGAGATGTGAAAAATGAATGATATAGAAGTTTTGTGGTTGTGTTGCAGCCCCTGTGTGAGGCGCTGCCCTCCATCTGTACGCCAATGAAGGAGCCCTTTTCCCCCCTGAGTGTCCACAATGTGGTGTCCTCTGAACCCTACCGGGGATGCTACGTCCGCGCTCAGCCCTTTGACCAGTTTCCCTCCAGCAACCACCGCTACCTGCCGCCTCAGGTCAGTACCAAACACCTCTAGACTGGAAGACTTCACAGGTCCAACAGACCTGGAATTCTGAGACCCGACTCGGGAACTAAGCGGCACTGGGCCCTAAATTATTACTTTCATCTGCTTTTTATCGGTGTCAGCCAATTGCAACTCAATAAAACATAAGTTATGTCCAGCTAAAAGTGGTTCCCGCCACTCGCCTCGCGTGCTCCTGCTGCTGAGGAGAGAGACAGAGGGAGCGAGTGAAAGGAGCCTAGGCCACTGTTGATTGCGAAGATGGCCTTTTTAATTGAAGTTAAAAGAGAAAGAATATAGTGAAAAGAAGCAGACAATGGGAGTGTTTAATATTGTAGTGGACAAGATGAGAAGAATGTTGATGTGGCCAAATGGACTCTGTGCAACTCGCTATTCAGGTTTGAGGTAATTTTCAAACTTTTATTTAATTTTGTGTTTATTATCATTTGTTTTATCATTATTATTATTGTATGCTTATTTAGGAATCTAAACCAGTTCTTTAAATATGCAATGTTTCATTTTGTTGGCTAAAATTGAATTTTAACTTTAATTTTGTACTCCGTATTTTATTTTAAGATGGGTTAAAAGTAGGCATGTTATAAAATATCTTTATTCTATTGCTGTCATTTGTTGGGTAGGCATACGGTAGGAACTCGCCTTCTTTCTTAATTGCTGCAAAATAGGCCTAACCTGTTAAATACTTTTGTGAAGGTTTAAACCAGTTCTTTAAATATGGATGAACAGGTAGGGAGGAGAGGAAGAGCGGGTAGGGTGGAGAGGAAGAGCGGGTAGGGTGGAGAGGAAGAGCGGGTAGGGAGGAGAGGAAGAGCGGGTAGGGTGGAGAGGAAGAGCGGGTAGGGTGGAGAGGAAGAGCGGGTAGGGTGGAGAGGAAGAGCGGGTAGGGTGGAGAGGAAGAGCGGGTAGGGTGGAGAGGAAGAGCGGGTAGGGAGGAGAGGAAGAGCGGGTAGGGAGGAGAGGAAGAGCGGGTAGGGAGGAGAGGAAGAGCGGGTAGGGTGGAGAGGAAGAGCGGGTAGGGAGGAGAGGAAGAGCGGGTAGGGTGGGGAGGAAGAGCGGGTAGGGTGGGGAGGAAGAGCGGGTAGGGTGGGGAGGAAGAGCGGGTAGGGAGGAGAGGAAGAGCGGGTAGGGAGGAGAGGAAGAGCGGGTAGGGAGGAGAGGAAGAGCGGGTAGGGAGGAGAGGAAGAGCGGGTAGGGAGGAGAGGAAGAGCGGGTAGGGTGGAGAGGAAGAGCGGGTAGGGTGGAGAGGAAGAGCGGGTAGGGTGGAGAGGAAGAGCGGGTAGGGTGGAGAGGAAGAGCGGGTAGGGTGGAGAGGAAGAGCGGGTAGGGTGGAGAGGAGAGGAAGAGCGGTTGGAGAGGAGAGGAAGAGCGGTTGGAGAGGAGAGGAAGAGCGGGTAGGGTGGAGAGGAAGAGCGGGTAGGGTGGAGAGGAAGAACGGGTAGGGTGGAGAGGAAGAGCGGGTAGGGAGGAGAGGAAGAGCGGGTAGGGTGGAGAGGAAGAGCGGGTAGGGTGGAGAGGAAGAGCGGGTAGGGTGGAGAGGAAGAGCGGGTAGGGTGGAGAGGAAGAGCGGGTAGGGTGGAGAGGAGAGGAAGAGCGGTTGGAGAGGAGAGGAAGAGCGGGTAGGGTGGAGAGGAAGAGCGGGTAGGGTGGAGAGGAAGAGCGGGTGGAGAGGAGAGGAAGAACGGGTTTGGAGAAAAAGATAAATAATACTAAAATAATAACACAAGGAATAAGTACACAATACATACACGGTGTACCAGTACCGGGACAATGTGCAGGTGTACAATGTAACTGATGTAGTTATGTAAATATACAGTGCTTTCAGAAAGTATTCATAGCCCTTGACTTATTCCACATTTTGTTTTCATTTTGAATTCAAAATGGATGAAATAAATAAAAAATATCACCCCTCTACACACAATATCTCATAATGACATAATTACAACAGGTTATTAGACATTTTAGCTAATTTATTGAAATTTAAATACAGAAATCTAATTTTACATATTTTCACACCCCCGAGTCAATACTTTTTAGAAGTACCTTTGGCAGCGATTACAGCTGTGAGTCTTTCTTGGTAAGTCTCTTAAGAGCTTTCCACACCTGGATTGTGCAACATTTGCACATTCTTCAATAAATTCTTCAAGCTCTGTCAAATTGGTTGTTGATCATTACTAGACAACCATTTTCAGGTCTGGCCATAGATTTAAGTCAAAACTGTAATTTGGCCACTCAGGAGCATTCACTGTCTTCTTGGTAAGCAACTCCAGTGTAGATTTGTCCTTGTGTTGTGTTTTAGGTTATTGTCCTGCTGAAAGGTGAATTCATCTCCAGTGTCTGGAGGAAAGCAGACTGAACCAGATTTTCCTCTAGGATTTTGCCTGTGCTTATCTCCATTCCTTTTATTTTTTATTCTGAAACTCCCCAGTCCTTACCGATTACAAGCATACCCATAACATAATGTGGCACCTTAATTGAGGAGGATAGGCTCGTGGTAATGGTTTTAGCGGAATTAGTGGAACGGTATCAAACACATGCCACCCCTATGCTTAAAAATGGAGTGTGGTACTCTCCAAACATAACACTTTGTATTCAGGACAAAAAGTGAATTGCTTTGCCGCTTTTTCTGCAGTATCACTTTAGTGCCTTGTTGCAAATAGGATGCATGATTGTGAATATTTGTATTCTGTACAGGCTTCCTTCTTTTCCCTCTGTCAATTAGGTCAGTATTGTGGAGTAACTACAATGTTGTTGCTCCAACCTCAGTTTTCTCCTATTACAGCCTTTAAACTCTGTAACTGATTTAAAGTCACCATTGGCCTCATGGTGAAATCCTTGAGCAGTCAGATGCCAAGCAGTTGACATAACAAGATGTTCTCAATGGTGCAGCTGTAGAACTGTTTGAGGATCTGAGAGCCCATGACACAAAAAGATTCAGCCACCTTAGGAGGAAGAGGTGTTGTCATGCCCTCTTCACAACTGTGTTGGTGTGTGTGGACCATGATAATTCCTCAGTGATGTGGACACCTAGGAACTTGAAGCTCTTGACCCGCTCAACTACGGCTACGTGAATGGGAGCATGCTCAGCCCTCCGTTTCCTTTACCCAGCCCTAGGCTGTATCATTGTCGTCGGTGATCAGGCCAACCATGTTATGTCATGCGAACTTATTGAATATGTTGGAGTTATGCGTGCCACACAGTCATGGGTGAACAGGGAGTACAGGAGGGGACTAAGCACGCATCCCTGAGGGGCCCCTTTGTTGCGGGTCAGAGTGGCAGATGTGTTGTTGCCTACAGTCACTACCTTGGGGCCACCAGTCAGGAAGTCCAGGATTCAGTTGCAAAGGGAGGTGTTCAGTCCCAGGGTCCTGAGCTTAGTGATTAGCTTGGAGGGCACCATGGTGTTGAACACTGAATTATAGTCGAACAGCATTCTCACGTAGGTGTTCCTCTTGTCCAGGTGAACATAGGAACTCTATATCTCTGTTTCTGTGTGGCTAGGCCTAGGCTTATCTTCCTTTTTTATATATATTTTAAAAATATTAATATCATACAGTGGACACCTAGGCCGATACGCCTATATGCATGCAATGCCCTGGCGCATTTAGCACTCACATCTCTGACAGCTGAGCTGTGAGGTGGACAATTTATTGTTTTAGGAAAGTAAAAACCAATATAACAATTGGCTATAAAGTTTTGCATGTTCTACACATCGAAAAATACAAAGTTTTATTTTATTTGTTATAGGCAGGTTTTAAGGACACATAACTGTTGGTCATTTGGCCAATGTCACTTGTTTATTGATGGTGTTGGCAGTGTCCAGTCTGAGGTTTCTTTCTGCTCTCGGATCTGAACGGGTCTTCGGATCCAGATCGGAAGGCGTTTGTTTGGGTCTGTTTCTCCACGGGCCTTTTCGGAATGTGTCTGACAGTCCTCGGGTTCATTCGGAACGGGTCTCCATTTTTATAAAGTTAATTTATTCCTATCAGGTCAGGTGGGAAAGCCACGTTCCATTTCCTAAGTTGGACCCGTGACCCACTATATTACAGTATATGAATAGCCCTGTATTGCCACTGGAGATTAAACCTCCATGTTAGATCTAGTTTAATAAGGTAATACTAATTCTGAAGAATGTCCTACATGACATGGAAGGACAGTAAAGATCATTCACGATGCATACTCAAATAAATTAAATATATACTGACACTGCTAAAATGTCTGTTGTGTTCTCTGAACTGAATAAAATAACACTGTGTCTCCATCAGGTGTCCTTCAAGTCTACGCGCCATGTGAGCTTTCACATGGACGAGGAGGAGATTGTAAGGATCAACCCTCGTAAGGACGTTCTGATTCGCGGCTACGAGGACTACCGCCACCCAGTCTTGTGGAAGCAGGAGGCAGAGCGAGAGGACTCTGACTTCCCTGCCCTCTTCCACAAACTGGACAGCAAGAAGTGTGAGTACCTCTTCCCCGAGGGGCCGGGCATGGAGTTCCACTCAGGCCCTGGGAGTATGGGCATGGGCACAGGGCTGGGGCTAGGGCTGGGTAAAGACTCCTCCATCAAGGCGCAGCCCTCACCACTGCTCAAGTCCAAAAAAGGGCGGCGGAGGCGGCAAGATGGGGAGCGTTCTCGCTGCATCTACTGCCGGGAAATGTTCAACCATGAGGACAACCAGCGGGGCCAGTGCCAGGATGCTCCTGACCCCATCAAGCAGTGCATCTATAAAGTCAGCTGCATGCTTTGTGCCGAGAGCATGCTGTACCACTGCATGTCCGACTCGGAGGGAGACTTCTCGGACCCGTGCTCGTGTGACACGGCTGACGAACAGTTCTGCTTGCGCTGGCTGGCCCTGACGGCACTGTCCTTCATTGCTCCCTGTATGTGCTGCTACCTGCCTCTGAGAGCCTGCCACCACTGTGGGGAGGCCTGCAGATGCTGCGGGGGCAAGCACAAGGCCGCTGGTTGACCTGAATGAACTCTGACCCCTCACCCGGGATGACCTACCCACAACACAGCTAGCTGACACAGGAAAGCGGGAAAAAGCTGGGTATTAAAATGCCTTGTTTTTCATTCACCTCAGAGGGGGTGACATGTTGTTGTAGACGCCTGGCTTTGGAGGTCTTTTGTGTCCTTCGACGCAGAGAGCAGCGGAAGACTAACCTTGTGCTTTACGGGCTCTGAGCGTGAAGTATAGTTCAGGAGCTGAACGCGAGGAGAAGGCATTGAGATTAGCAGACATGGAAATATTACTAAACAAACACACTCTTACTCACACTCGTACATAATACACACAACAACCAGGCCACCATGTCACTCTCCCTACAAGTAATGTGTAACTTTATGAAGGAATATTGTCTTTTGTACAGAGAGCAGCAACTACACAACAAAACAAAACATTTGTGCATACAGAAAACAAACTTGAAGTATGCTAAAAGGGATATGTTGTTGTGAATTTGTAGTTGGGTAACATTGGCAGTTCCTTTATGACTCGAGCATTCGCTGACAGTGTAATTGTTAGAGAAGGTGCACTAGAAATGTTTATCCCCCCCTTCACACAATTCTAATGGTACATTAACCTTAAGACCATTCTTATTGAGTCATTTAACAGTTCAGAGATGTTGCTGTGGTGGATGTGTACGTGTTTCCTTATTTTTCCTATTCATCAAATGTTGAACAAAAAAAGAAGGTAACACCTTTTTATCTTTTGCTGGTACAGTCTGACATAACTAGATGTTAGAATGATTTCCTTGTTTTGGTAAAGTGATTTGGACCACTTAATTGCATTCCAACATAAAGTGATCAATTCCATGAGCAGGAGTGAAAATATGGTAATGTCTTTTGCAATCCTCCATCCCCCGAACAAGTCAAGAATTAATGTTAGCACTTCTTGACTCACCTTCCATGAGACCAAAATGTCACAATTCCAGGTACTTTACCAGATTTTCTATTTTGACTCCATCACATCTTCGCTTCATGGTAAAACTGTTGTTTTTTATTTAAAGCTGAAGTTTTTCTCAACCAGCAAGTTTTTCTGTTTAATGTTGGTGAGTAAGGGGTCTTGAGTGCCCCTTTGTTGAACAAGGCACTTAAATTAGACTCGTTTGGTGAAAACCTTTTTTTCCCTTTTTTTTCGGAAACTAGAAATTACCAACTAAAACTCAAGTTTTGTGTACAAAAGGCCAACCGTGAAAGCACTGGTCTCCAAGGTTGGGTTACAGCACCATCTACAAATTTCAAAAGTACTGGATGTCTGTCCCCTTGTGATTTAAAGCATTTGTAACGAGTCAAATGTACTACTGTCAAGTCATTTTGCAGCTTGTCCACGGTAAGTCAGAGAATACATAATTTAACATTTGCCCAGTCATGAATGAACAGGTACCTCATTTTAAATGTCAAAGGGCATTTGCCTATAGGTAATTATAGCATATGGGTATGATTGTTTGTTACACACTATATGTGCATAGGTCTTCATATGCAGTGAGATGTCAAGCACAGTGATCATAGAAACTGATAACTGTGTTTACTCGTTGTAACAAACCTGACTTTGTTGAAAGCTGATGGGGAGATGCAGTATGAAGGTCCTTGTTGAAATCCATATTTCACTCCGATAACTGTAGACATACCTCTGGTTGTATTAATTTGATGCTGCATCTTTAAAAGACAGTATGTTATTGCTAATTCCACTGTTTTGAGAAATCTGTCTGCCTGTGTACCTTAATCGTTTTTGAGAACAAAGAAATTGGTTTCTTTGATCATTTAGACCAGCGGTGTCAAACTCATTCCACGGAGGGTTGAGTGTCTGTGTGTTTTTGTTTTTTTCTTTTCAATTGAGACCTAGACACCCAGGTTAGGGGAGTTCCTTACTAATTAGTTCATCAATCAAGTACAAGGGTGGAGCAAAAACCCTCAGACACTACGTGGAATGAGTTTGACACGTGATTTAGACAAAATCGTTATCAAAAGGATTTAAAATCACCCCTATTTAAAAAGCTTGTCATTACAGCCCTGTACTGTAGCCAATAGATATGCACACCATCCCCCGGACCACCACTTCTTGAGAAGGACGTGGCAACCCTGTCTCGTCGCCAGACTGGATGGGGACAGTCAACTTCTTCCATATCCCTCTCTTATGCCCCATGCGAGGTACCAACCAACACTCTTTACTTTCTATGCAAACTGTTGACCATGAAAAACACATAGACCTCTCTCCACACTGAGTCAGTGACGGGACACTTTACTAACGCTATGTAGACGTTACCCCAGGTACCAAACTCCAAGCTCCTATAAATAAGTAACACTATATTTAAATACCGGATCAGAATCCCGTCTTGTTTTTTGGAAATTAAAAGAGAGAGCTGTATTTATCATTGCTGTCAGCATGCATATACTGTAGCTTCAATTGACAGCATTATGTACATAAGTCACCTTTTAGTATTATTTCACATTGAAAGTGGAGGGCGTTCATGATGGAAATGACAATTGAGCTTTTAATGGAGTTTCATTGTAGTTTTCTATGAAGGGAGGAAGGCTAGAGTACTAACATGGTACAGTAGTGGCAGTCCACTTATTTAAAAAAATAAATATATATATATATATAAAGCTGCTAGATACAATCACTCATTTTTTTATTGATTTGAGAGAAAAGTCAGCTACGAAAGACTGTTTAAACAATACCTAGTTCCTATGACCGCATATAACCGTGTGTGTGTGTGTGTGCGCATTTGGTTGGTTTATCAATGTTTTTATTCTCCCATATTGTAATTTGGATTGCCCTGCATATTGCAAGCTAAACCCAAGATTAGATTAACCTGATTTAAAAACTTGCTGGCTGAGGAGTAAAGTGTAGGACATACATTCATACAAGTTTAGCTGAGAGATACTGAAATCATCTGTTTCATTCTGCATTAACCAGCACAGTGTAACTCGCTATCATATACTGTGTTATATATGCAACATGTTTGTCTGCTTTAATATATTTATGTTTTACCTGTCAGTTAACTTTGCATAAGACTTCAGTTTAACCACTTTGCTGCTAGTCTTTTATTCTTCTTTCAATCTTGGAAAGTGTGCATATTTTTGGAATGCTTAAAAATGTACATTCTTGACTTTGTCTGCGTTAAAAAGAAATGCCTATATAAACGTGTTCAGTGTATTGCTTAAAAAGGTTTCTTTTCACAGCAGTTGAGTGGTTACTTTTCAATTCTCCAATGCTTTGGTGCACTGATGATGTATGTAGGCTTACAGCGCTTCATGATGTAACATTTCTGTGATTACTTCTAAATAGTGGAAAACATTTGTGTTTTGAAAATTGCAGTTTAAATGGTACTCTAATTCTTCTGTAAACACTGCCTGTTTCCTTTCTTTCTCATGCATCTTTTCTTTCAGTTTCGTAGTGCCATTGGCTTCACATCCTGACAACCTTGAAAAAGTGCCTCACGTCCATCATAGTTTCCATCTAAAACTTAACAGCTCTTGTTCTGGTTATATTGGTTTATAAATGTCTAGCTATTTCTACCATGGTTTGAGAATTCTAAGTATATGATGTAAAATGTATAGTTCAATAACTCATGTCATAGTTGTATTTTCTTTATACAGATGTAACTTGTTACTTTTCGTAAATATATAATGTAAATATGCATACACTTGTAATTTGTCATATCAAATAACATTATCATAATAAAATTGTGAGTTTTAATCTTGTGGGATTCTTTTGAAGACTTCAATCGTTCTCTTTCCTCCTCAGGTTTCCTTATGATCCGAGGGGAGTCCATAGTGTGATATTAATATGGTGTAGACTTTACATATGCACTGTGCAATCAAATTGTACTTAAGTAACTTTAATGAAAAATTCTGGTCTTCATTTTAACAGTTCGTTGCAAAAGTGAGATATTTTGGTCCTTTAGTAAGTAAATCTAGCTCTTTTTGCCCCTAGCAGTTCAACTCGTGATAGTGCTCCTGTCATATCAAGGGAGGGTTTGGTATGAAATACACTCCCTTCTAGATGTGCTGGGTGGTACCACCTCAAGGCTCACTATAAAAGCAGGTGACCGTGTGCCTTATTTGGTAATGGTCTTGGTAAGTGGAGTGTGCCAATATAGTTTCCATTATGCTTCCTTGACCAGGCTACTGACATTACATAAATTCAAAAGGCACTCTTTCTGTTTCTTACACATCTGGGTCATTCCATGAAATGGTAGGATTTGAGTCCAATATTTTAAGTATTGTGTCACCATCTAATTTAAAAAGCTTTATTATACAAATTGAAATGTCCCCTGTAATGAAGTGTAAGAAACATAACATGAATTTCATCTTTATCATAAGAGATCTTGTTTTCAACTGACACTAAGCATTTTGTCATGTCCCCTGTGGCCTTCACTGAATTTGTACTTAGGATATATATAGTCCATACATTTTGCCATTGATGGAAACATCTATTTGTGCTCTTTTGCTGAGAATGTATTTTTTCCAAATAAATGCATGATTTTGATTTAAAATCACAATATTTAGTTGCATACCTCAGTCTACCCTCAACCCCGTTAAACCAACAAATCTCCCCCATAAAAATAGGGAACTTATACTTATGTGACAATATCAACTGGAAGTGCCATCATACAAGTCTTCTGAACAATATGGTGCAAAGAATGGCAAGCTATCACATTATTGTATATCTATATTTCTTTGATTTGTATTGTTAGATTGGGGTTATCGACCTCAACTCTGTTACATTAAATAAAGATGGGAAACTATTACTTATCAAAACTCTCTTCTTACTGCAAACATACAGTTGAAGTCGGAAGTTTACATACACTTAGGTTGGAGTCATTAAAACTCATTCAACCACTCCACAAGTTTCTTGTTAACGAACTAGTTTTGGCAAGTTGGTTAGGACATCTACTTTGTGCATGACACAAGTAATTTTTCCAACAATTGTTTACAGGCAGATTATTTCACTTATATTTCACTATCACAATTCCAGTGGGTCAGAAGTTTACATACACTAAGTTGACTGTGCCTTTAAACAGCTTGGAAAATTCCAGAAAATTATGTCATGGCTTTAGAAGCTTCTGATACCTCCAATTGACTCATATGTCAATTAGCCTGTACCTGTGGATGTGTTTCAAGGCCTACCTTCAAACTCAGTGCCTATTTACTTGACATCATGGGAAAATCAAAAGAAATCAGCCAAGACCTTAGAAAATTGTAGACCTCCGCAAAAGTATCTATATCCACAGTAAAACGAGTCCTATATCGACATAACCTGAAAGGCCGCTCAGCAAGGAAGAAGCCACTGCTCCATAACAGCCATCAAAAAAGACAGACTACGGTTTGCACCTGCTCATGGGGACAAAGATCGTACTTTTTGGAGAAATGTCCTCTGGTCTGATGAAACAAAAATAGAACTGTTTGGCCATAATGACCATCGTTATGTTTGGAGGAAAAAGGGGGCGGCTTGCAAGCCGAAAAACACCATCCCAACCTTGAAGCACCGGAGTGGCAGCATCATGTTGTGGGGGTACTTTGCTGCAGGAGGGACTGATGCACTTCACAAAATAGATGGCATCACGAGGGAGGAAAATTATGTGGATATATTGAAGCAACATCTCAAGACATCAGTCAGGAAGTTAAAGCTTGGTCGCAAATGGGTCTTCCAAATGGACATTGACCCCAAGCATACTTCCAAAGTTGTGGCAAAATGGCTTAAGGACAACAAAGTCGAGGTATTGGAGTGGCCATCACAAAGCCCTAACCTCAATTCTATAGAAAACGTGTGGGCAGAACTGAAAAAGCGTGTGCGAGCAAGGAGGCCTACAAACCTGACTCAGTTACATCAGCTCTGTCAGGAGGAATGGGCCAAAACTCATTGTGGGATGCTTGTGGAAGGGTACCCGAAACGTTTGACCCAAGTTAAACAATTTAAAGGCAATGCTACCAAGTAGTAATTGAGTGTATGTAAACTGCTGACCCACTGAGAATGTGATGAAAGAAATAAAAGCTGAAATAAATCATTCTCTCTACTATTATTCTGACATTTCACATTCTTAAAATGTGGTGATCCTAACTGACCTAAGACAGGGAATTTTTACTAGGATGATTAAATGTCAGGAATTGTGAAAAACTGAGATTAAATGTATTTGGCTAAGGTGTATGTAAACCGACTTCAACTGTATATGGAATTTCATGCATGCCATGTTGTCTCCTGTTCTTCACCACATGAGGAGCAGTGGCCATTTTGAGCCAAAAAACTCAACCCTGTTACTTGTTTGATCATAACAAGGTTGTGAGACTGACAGGGTTGACTTTGAAGTTATTCAAATGAATTATTATTGTTTATCTTTATTTTTATAACCACATGCATATGTTGACTAATGTTGTCCATGTTAAGTATATGCAGTGCATTCGGAAAGTATTTAGACATACTTTTTCCATATTTTGTTACGTTACAGCCGTATTCTAAAATGGATTAAATAGTTTTTCCCCCCTCATCAATCTACACACAATACCCCATAATGACAAAGCAAAAACTGGATTTTAGAAATGTTAGCAAATTTATAAAAAATAAGCTGAAATAAATTTTAGATAAGTATTCAGACCAATTACTCAGTACTTTGTTGAAGCACCTTTGGCAGTGATTACAGCCTCGAGTCTTCTTGGGTATGACGCTACAAGCTTGGCACACCTGTATCTGGGGAGTTTCTCCCATTCTTCTCTGCAGATCCTGTCCAGCTCTGTCCGGTTGGATGGGGAGCGTCGCTGCACAGCTATTCAGGTCTCCAGAGATGTTTGATCGGGTTCAAGTCCAGGTTCTGGCTGGGCCACTCAAGAACCTAAAGAGACTTGTCCCGAAGCCACTCCTGCGTTGTCTTGGCTGTGTGCTTAGGGTCGTTTTCCTGTCGGAAAGTATTCAGACCCCTTGACTTTTTCCACATGTTACATTACAGCCTTATTAAAAAAATAAAAAAAGTTTAATTCTCAGCCGTCTACACCCACGATACCCCATAATGATGAAGTGAAAACAGGTTTTTAGTCATGTTTGCAAATGCATTAAAAATACAAAACAGAAATACCTTATTTACATACAGTTGAAGTTGGAAGTTTACATACACTTAGGTTGGAGTCATTAAAACTGTTTTTTCAACAACTCCACAAATTTCTTGTTAACAAACTATAGTTTTGGCAAGTCGGTTAGGACATCTACTTTGTGCGTGACAAGTCATTTTTCCAACAATTGTTTACAGACCCCATTTCACTTATAATCCACTGTATCACAATTCCAGTGGTTCAGAAGTTTACATACACTAAGTTGACTGTGCCTTTAAACAGCTTGGAAAACTCCAGAAAATGGCATCAGGGCTTTAGAAGCTTCAGATAGGCTAATTGACATAATTTGAGTCAATTGGAGGTGTACCTGTGGATGTATTTCAAGGCCTACCTTCAAACTCAATGCCTCTTTGCTGGAGATCATGGGGAAATCAAAAGAAATCAGCCAAGACCTCAGGAAAGAAATTGTAGACCTCCACAAGTCTGGTTCATCCTTGAGAGCAATTTCCAAATGCCTGAAGGTACCACGTTCATCTGTACAAACAATAGTAAACAAGTATAAACACCATGGGACCACGCAGCCATCATACCGCTCAGGTAGGCGACGCGTTCTATATATATATATACACACACACACAGTACCAGTCAAAAGTTGACACACCTATTCATTCAAGGGTTTTTCTTTATTTTTACTATTTTCTACATTTTAGAATAATAGTAAAGACAAACTATGAAATAACACATGGAATCATTTAGTAACTAAAAAAGTTTTAAACATATTAAAATAGATTTTAGATTCTTTAAAGTATCCACCTTTAGCCTTGATGACAGCTTTGCACACTCTTGGCATTGTCTTCTGATATGGACACCATTTGTCTTCAACCCTGTAATGGATGCTATGGAAGTAGTCTGAATATGATTATAACAGACATTTGTAATAAAATCAACATTTCTGTATTAATCATATGTCCCTCAAACTAATTCAATAATTAGAAATATAAAATCTCACTTTTGCTATACTAAAGGCTGAAAGGGACACTGTCAGCAGCCTCTTAATTTATCAAAAGTATTGTTTAACTTCAGAATTTGAACTAAAATCAATATTCTCATGATTGCTCTAAACATTTCAGACTGAGCTCAAACATCAAATTCATATTTCATAACCTTTCCAAAATGGTATGACAAAATTGTAATGTAACAGGGGTGAGAGTGAGATCAATGATTTATATATGCAGTATTTACAAAAAATCTTAAATTAAAGAATTTTACTAAATACTACAATGTGAATATACAAATCATTAAAATCCAGACGGAAGATATTTACACAAGAAGCCACCTAATATCACACAGTCAAACTCTTCAGTCATTTAGTAAGTTCACCACTCTGCGATTCTCACCGTTAAACATCGCACGGTGTTTCAACACAACGGCTCTTTATGTCATCATTTTTATCTGAGCAGTCAACGCTTGGATTTAATTGACCTCCTAATCTTCATTTTCAAGGTGATGATTGCACATTTCTTACCAACACAGTACCGCAATAAATGTGAATCCACATTTCAAATATATTTTTGCGCCACATGGGGGATTCGAATTTACGCTGCAAATGGCAATGTCAAGATGTTGGATCCATTCTACTGTGCGCTAACTGACTGAGCCATATTTGCTGATGATGCTTTGGTGAGAAAGTGTTGGCATCAGGTACAACTACTTTAACCCTCCCACAAAATGAATACTTAAGAACAATTTCCCCCACCCACAACTTCTCACCTGAATGTATTTTTTTTAATTTGAAGGGGTTGGACAAAGGCCGTATTTAGAGTTGAGCTGCCCTTTAAACATGAATATTTTTCAGGTATTAGGCTATCCCTAGCTAGTGGTAACTTGTACTCATGTTATTTTTCATTGAGCAAATTTCAAGACTGGTAAGCGGGATGGGTTTATTATAGTACCAATTCCTCCCATTCGAGTGAAATTCATTGCATAAGGTTTTCCCATGTGAAAGTCACCTATACTATAATAGTATTTTGTTGAATTACCTGACAAGATAGTTATGGTTTTATAGTAGATTAATAGCATTATCTATAGATCATGGGCCATGGCATAACACAAATGAAACATTTTCATTCACATAAATGAATTGTAAATTATATTTCAGAATGGGATGTCATGTAACTCCCTTTTCATAGTGCGCTTTTTGATGATATTATTATACTTTTTTAGTCCACGGAAGACGTGACGATAGTCCGGGAAGTTATTAGCGGGAACACACTAAGCGGAATGTAATTAACCAAGATGCATGTTCCATTACGGATTTAATTTGCTACACCTACCTCGCGGCATGTTTTTCAAAACGGCGTGGCTAGGTTAGCTCGTAGAGAATGATATGTTTGTATTACAATGTCACACTCAAGCTCCTATCGGTTACATCTTTAAAGTAAAAGGAATCTTCTGATATTGTTGTCTACCACAATGGAAAGTGATATTTTAGATGCGCTGGAACAAGTTGGGTAAGCAAGTATATTATGCACAACAACAACACCACCACCGATGACGCTGCCCGCTAGCATGGGTGTTAACAATGTAACAGTGTTGGGGAGTAGTGAACTACATGTATTTCAACTAGTAATTTAACTACATTTGCAGTAGCTTGGTGGTAGTTTAAATTCAAATCTAGGTATCTAGCTAACTTTAGTGTTTTAATAAATGTGCCATATAGAGCAGCGGTGTAACGTTAACTAGTTAACTACTGGAACTACACTTTTTTTGTGCAAAAATCAATTCTGGGTTAAGTAGGAAATCATTTCCTTTCTCTTTCGGCATCAGACCTGCCCAATTCTCCCTTGAAACATAGTTTTTGTGTTTAAATGGGCTGAATAGAGTCCCACAGTGGAGGTAACGTTATAGTAATACCCATAAAACAGGTTATGGTTCCAATTGTCTTTCCACAATACATTTTTCCCATAAGGGATTTTAGAAAAACTTCAAATAAGGGCTGTGTTTTGTGTAGGCTTACCCCGGCGTGACGTTTTGATAACCATGTAAATCTCTCGGGCAAGGTGACTTAATAAAGCCGAATATATTGAGTAAACTCTCAGATTCGAAAATGCTAATTGGCATCAAAGTAGACATCATGCAAAACCACAAATGCCTGCAAGCTCCTGCACGTCATCTCTAGCAGACTCCTTTGCTAACAGGCATTGTGTCAATTTCAAACTTGCACAAGATAGTTCACAGAATTGTCAATTTAAAGAAATGTTGCCAATTTATTCATTACTACATTTAGCTAACATTATATCGTTAATCCAGAGATTCTTACCTTTGCCTCGATTCGGCAGTCTTGTCCAGATCATCATGGCATTTGTTGTCCTATATGATAGCGACACTAGCAGTTAATTAGTATTTCATTTTTTGGGGGGGGTTATTTTGGCTTTACAGGTTAATATATTGATAAAAGTTATCTTGTCCTAGAGAGATTTACATGGTTATCAAAATGTCACGCCAGGGTAAGCCTACACAAAACACAGACCTTGTTTTAAGTGTTTCTAAAATCCCCTATGGGAAAAATTAATGGCGAAAAAACTATTGGAACCATTTTCCTGTTTGAACGCAAGGTTTTATGGGTGTTATGACTCATACTGTGCTCTATTACACGTTCTGTTAACATATGACCCTAAAGTGTTTTTGATTTACATATGAGCATTTTTCACTAAGTAGTTTGGATGTAGTCAACTTCTTTTTCATAATAGCTTTAGTTAAGTAAACTATATTTACTAGAGCTTTAATGTAGCTCAACTTCGTCAAGTGTGGAGTAATTGGTAGCTTGGTAAACCTATATTTTCATAGTAGCTTCCCCAACACTGCAATATACAGTGAACAAAACTATAGACGCAACATGTAAAGTGTTGGTTTCATGAGCTGAAATATAAGATCCAAGAAATGTCCCATATGCACAAAAAGCTTATTTATTTTTAAATATTCTGCACAAATGTGTTTACTTCCCTGTTAATGAGCATTTCTCCTTTGCCAAGATAATCCATCCACTTGACAGGTGTGGCATATCAAGAATCTGATTTAACGGCATGATCATTATACAGTTCACGGTGTGCTGGGGACACTCTAAAATGTGCAGTTTTGTCACACAACACAATGCCACGGACGTCTCAGATTTTGAAGGAGTGTGCAATTGGTGTGCTGACTGCAGGAAAGTCCACCAGAGCTGTTGCCAGATAATTGAATGTTCATTTCTCCACCATAAGCTGCCTCCAATGTTGTTTTAGAGAATTTGGCAGTAGGCCCAACCGGCCTCATAACCGCAGACCACGTGTATGGCGTTGTGTAGAAGAGCTGATGTCAACCCAGTGCTGATTTGTATTTTATTTTATTGCACAAAAATACTGTGAGGAGATCCTGAGTCCCGTTTTTCTTTACGGTATCTGTGACCAACAGATGCATGTCTGTACTCCCAGTCACGTGAGCCATAGATTAGGACCTAATGAAAATGATTTAAATTGACCGATTTCCTCATGAACTGTGACCCTGGAAAATCAATGAGATTGTTGCAAGTTGAGTTTTATATTTTTGTTCAGTATGCTTAACTAGTGTAGTCGTTCTAGACAGTGGTAGAAAAATATAAGGGTCCTTTGCTTATTCCCTCGCAAATGCATCCATACAACATCCAAGTGCTATTATAGCTATGATTCAATGCTAGCGTACAGGTAGATCATATTGTTTGTTGGTGTGCAGGTATGAAGGACCTCTGCAGACTGAGGAGAGGCTTGTCAGAGCATGTGAAGGTGGACTGTTATCAACGGAGTATGTCACCCTATGCATGTGGTTAGCATCCCGTCTGAAACCGTTATGTGATCTGGAAGAGAGCATTTCGTCAGGTTCAGGTGAGCCAAAAGACATCACCTCTCACTGTCCCATTTGATTGAAAAGTGTTTTATTAAATCGGATACTATTGCCATTGCTATGTTAATTCTGAAACGTGTGTTTAGGTGACACTGGTGGGCTTCAGTTTGAGATGAGTGGCATGCTGAAGGAGTTGCAGTGCCCTTATCAAGGCCTTGTTTCCGGGATTATACAGGAAGGGCTGCAGAATAAGAAAGATTATCTAAAGCTAGTATGTAAGTATTGAATTGGCCATCTGTCCAGAATACTGGGCTGAGTACCATCATGTTCTTTAAAAAAGAAAAATATTTAACCTTTATTTAACTAGGCAAGTCAGTTAACACAAATTCTTATTTACAATGACGGCCGAGGAACAGTGTGTTAACTGCCTTGTTCAGGGGCAGAACGACAGATTTTTACCTTGTCAGCTCGAGGATTCGATCTAGCAGCCTTTCGGTTACTGTCCCTACGCTCTAACCAGCTACCTGCCGCCCATGATGCCCTTTTTGGTATGTTGCGGCTCTGCCATGGTTCAGACTTACACCTTTCCTCATATAAATCAAATTTTATTGGTCGCATACACATATTTAGCAGATGTTGTTGTGGGTGTAACGAAATGCTTGTTCTTAGCTCCAACAGTATCTAACAATGCAGACAAATCTAAAAGTAAAACAATGGAATTAAATATATAAATATTAGGATGAACAATGTCAGTGGCATTGACTAAAGTACAGTATGTAAACATGATTAAAGTGACCAGTGATTCCATGTCTATGTACATACAGTAGGGCAGCATCCTCTAAAGTGCAGGGTTGAGTAACCGGGTGGTAGCAGGCTAGTGGAGTGACGAAGTTCAGGGCAGAGATAGAAGCTGTTTTTCAGTCTCTCAGTCCCAGCTTTGATCTACCTGTACTGACCTCACCTTCTGCATAATAGCAGGGTGAACAGGCCATGGCTCGGGTGGTTTAGGTCTTGAGTTTTCATTTTGCATGTTTGTTTTTTTACCTGTGGCTCCTATCTTTATTCTGCAGTGTTTTTATGCTCTGAGCTACAAGCTGCACAGATAGTAAAGAGACGACCTGCTAAGGACAAAGAACACAAAGACCGAAACGATCTCCAGGCAATCTGTGAAACACTGAAGCTCCCAGAGCCAAGAGAGCAGGGAGTAGCAGTGCTGTTCTCTGGGATAGGGAAAAAGGTGTGTTCACTTCCTCTGAGCTCAGAAGTTTTGATATACAAAAGCTGCAAAAACAGCCTTCGTTAACCCAATAGAAAGTCCTGAATGCATAGCCATTGATTTTTATCATTGTCTTTGTATTCAACAGATGCATTGTATCCGGTAGTGCCTTCAGAAAGTATTCACACCCCTTGACTTTTTCCAAATGTTGTTACAGCCTGAATTTAAAATGGATTAAATTGGGATTTTGTTTGTCACTGGCCTACACACAATACCCGAATGTCAAAGTGGAATTATGTACTTTGACATCTTTACAAATGAAAAGCTGAAATGTCTTAAGTCAATAAGTTGCATGGACTCAATATGTGTGCAATAATAGTGTTTAACATGATTTTTGAATGACTACCTCATCTCTGTACACCACACATACAGTTATCTATAAAGGTCCCTTAATTGAGCAGTGAATTTCAAACACAGATTCTACTACAAAGACCAGGGATGTTTTCCAGGGCCTTGCAAAGAAGGGCACCTATAAGTTGATGGGTAAATAAAAAGCAGACACTGAATATCCATTTGAACATGGTGAAGTTATTCATTACACTTTGGATAGTGTATTAATACACCCAGTCACTACAATCATACAGGCGTCCTTCCTAACTCAGTTGCCAGAGAGGAAGGAAACCGCACAGGGATTTCACCATGGTGACTTTAAAATAGTTAGAATTGAATGTCTGTGATAGGAGAACTGAGGATGGATCAAAAACATTGTAGCTACACCACAATACTAACCTAGTTGACAGGGTGAAAAGAAGGAAGCTTGTACAAAATAAAAATATTCCAAAACATGCATTCTGTTTGTATCAAGCCACTAAAGTAGTATTGAAATAAAATGTGGCAAAGCAATTAACTTTTAGTCCAAAATACTGTTATTTGGGTCAAATATAGCACATTACTGAGTACCACTCCATATTTTCAAGCATAGTGGTGGCTGCATCATGTTATGGGTATGCTTGTAAAAGTTTTTTAGGATAAAAAAATAAAGGGAATGGAACTAGGCGAAGAACATTGTTCAGTCTGCTATCTACCAGACACTTGGAGATGAATTCACTTTTCAGCAGGACAGTAATATAAAACACAAGGCCAAACCTACAATGGAGTTGCTTACCAAGAAGACAGAGTCCAAGTTACAGTTTATGGCAAGACCTGAAAATGGTTGTCTAGCAGTTATCAACAACCAATTTGACTGCTTGAAGAATTTTTAAAATAATAATTGGCAAATGTTGCATAATCCAAGTGTGGAAAGCTCTTAGACTTACCCAGAAAGACTCAAAGCAGTAATGGCTGCCAATGGTGCTTGTACAAAATATTGACTTAAGTATTCACACCCATGAAATTGTTTGTATTTGAATAAATATGCAACGTTTTCTAAAAATATGTTTTCACTTTGTCATTATGGGGTATTGTGTGTAGATGGATGAGACATCTATTTAATCCATTTTAAAATCAGGCTGTAACAACAAAATGTGGAATAAGTCAAGGAGTATGAATACTTTCTGAAAGCACTATGTATTTCCAGATAAACGCAGTGCTTCAAGAGCTTCCAAAGGATCACATTGGAAAGCCAGTTCTGAAGAAATCTCTCGACAGTGAACAGTCGGTAAGCAGACTGCATTCAGAATTTCACCCATTTTTGTGGGGGCAAAGGGTATAAGTCCTGCTAAGGCATGAGGGGATGCCAAGTGTGCATTGAATATGGGCCTTGTCTCCACAGGAGTGGCTGGAGCAGATCAACACGGTCCTGTCCTCAGAGTATGAGTGCCGGCGGAGGATGCTGATCAAACGGCTTGACGTCGCTGCAGTCTTTCGGCTGGTCAGAGAGAGCCAAGGCAGGTGGAGTGCTCTGGTGTATCTTGATAGTCTCAACTTTAGTGACCCCTTTAAATCGGCAGGCTACTCCCTTTCTGCTCTTTCTATGCAGAATGTCATTGTGCGTGTCCTATGCTCAACAAACTGTCTTGTCTGTCTGTTAGGAGAGAGTTGATAGCATGGCCAGGGCCTACCAGTCTAAGAGACACACCCTGTCCCAGAGTTCATCTGTAGGCATGGCTCACCTGCTGGCAGCCAGGGAGGACATATGCAACGTGGTGAAGACCAGCAGTGGCTCCAGCACAGCGAATACTGCCTGTGCTGTCAATAAGGTACTGTAGCCTTCCAGAATGGAATGTGACCCAAGGTATTGTGTCATGTCTAATGAGTGTACATAAGTCTTGAGCATTTAGGCCAAGTACCCAGCAATGGAATCTCACTAATGTTGAGTTTCCATCTTAGATACACCCCAGTGTTTAACCCAAAAGGCTCAGACTTTTCTGTTTCCATTTATGCGGACTGGCACCCATGTCTCACTGGACCATGGCTCTGACTTGGGGCCAAAGCCAAGCTACTGGTATTTTTCAGCTGTCATTTGCATAACAATAGCTACCTGTGAACCTTAACACCTCACAAAGCAACTGTCTTGTTTTTTTCTACCTTTATTTAACTAGGCAAGTTAGTGAAGAACAAATTCTTATTTACAATGACGGCCTAACCCGGACGACGCTGTGCCAATTGTGATACAGCCTGGAATCGAACCAGGGTCTGTAGTGACGCCTCTAGCACTGAGATGCAGTGCCTTAGACCGCTGTGCCACTCGGGAGCCCATGGTGCAGAGGTTGTTGAGTATGCTTGCCCCAAGTATTTAGTGTCGCACTCCTGATGGAAACAAGTATACGAGAGCTAGCATTAACATGAAACACAGGCAACACAATGGGGTGGGGTACGTCTTAGGTGGAAGTGCAGCATAAATGACTAAAATGTTCTCCATCCATTGTCCTGTCATTGACCTACCATTGTATTTCTCTTCTATAGATCCTGATGGGTAGGGTGCCAGATAGAGGCGGCCGGCCCTCTGAGATAGACGCCCCCCTCCCTGAGATGCCAGCCTGGCAGAAGAGACAAGACGGCAGAGGGGGTTGGGGAGGTGGTGGTTGGGGAGGGGGTAAGAGTGGCGGGAGAGGTGGTGGAGCTGGTTGGGGTCATGTAGGAAAGAGAGGACGTTATCAATACTAACTTACCAGGGTTTTTTAAAACAAAAGCCAGACAGTGTTCAATAGGTCAACTGAAACCTACTCGTGGTTATGTGTGTCGCTAAGTGCAACACTAAGGCATTGCTTATTTGGAGTGATAGGTACAGAATGTTACTGTATGGACTCTTAAATTTTTGTCACTGATTTGTGTTCATTTTCAGAGTTCTTATGAACTGTGTTGCTGTGGAGAGTTGTAGAAGCAATACCGAGAGTAAGTCAAACTCACTGACCATTTTTATATAGTTTAATGTATTTTCTCATTGTATGTTGGTAGTTTTATCAAATTAACTTTTTGGAAATTGGAATTGTGGTAATGACCTTTTTGATTTGAAGACTTAATCCGATTGACTTGAATAATAAAATGCTTTCTTCAGATTTAAATGTCTAGGTTTCCTGTGTGTGTGTGTACTTGTCTTTGTCTTGTGTAATTCCTTATGCATAGATATTTAATTAGTTTTACATGAGTTGAGTTCATTCACTCTCATGGATTGGCCTCTTGTATCAGAAATTTGGTGTGACTTGTGTCATAATTACCGTGACCTTACAAAACCAGTGGCTAGAACGTTGGCGGTATAGTGCTTCAAGTACAACTGCAAGTGCTCTCGCCATCCACAGCGAGACACTGGATGGTGCAAACATTTAGTGAAAGACGGTAGCAGCATCGATCGGGCAGAGATTCTTAATTCATCTGATCCGCATGTGGATAGCCTATGCGTAGTCGGCAGAAAAATGCTAACATCCGGTTTTCAGGGATATAGTATTTAACCCAACTCCTGTTTTCCCTGAAAAACAGAAGTGGGAACTGCTGAGTCGTCTTTCTATGCCTGCTACTTTATGTGGATGACGAGCGTCCTGATAGCCGACCTCACCTAGAGTAAGAATCTTTACTTGGTGGAAAATGCAGAGCTCCAGAAAATCCAAGTGACAGAGGAAATACACAAGGCTCTGTGTAAAGAGAACACAGACCTGAAGAATGAGTGGAAAGCCTGGAATGGGGAACACGATAAGGGACAGGATCTGGGAGATGTGTAAAGCCCTGAATGAGTGCATCAGCAAAGGTGTACAGCTGGAGAGTGGAGACTCGACGCCTTGAGCTTAAATGGCAGAGCGGCACAGCCAGGAATCAGATTGAAATTATGAAGGGTGATCTGTCCATTTAAAGACCAAATCACTTTTCTTCACAAGGGTTAGTTGATTGAGGAGATGCAAAACTGTTAGGAGTTTTATGAAAAATGACTAAACAATGTCTACATTTAGATAAAACTAATTGAACTCTACCCTGTATTATATCTGATTAATAATGTTAATTCATAAGGAAGGGATTATGTAGCATGAACAAGGAGTAATTAAAACAAACACCATTCCAACTTAGTTGAAGAGGTATGTGGTGTGGGTTATAAAGTAAGCCAAAAGGATCATTAAACTATGGTTGAACCGACTCATCTAAACATCTCAGGGCTAAGTTAAGGCAGTGAGTAACTCCCTAGGTCTTCAATTATCTTGAGCTGTCTGCTAAAGTGGTAATAAATTATAGTTAAACTTCAAGAGTTAATCTAGTGATATTGTGTCATGTGTGTGCACTGGTGAGTTGGAATTAACTTTTGATCCTGTTTTCTTGGTCAAGGGGAGGAGCTTTATTCTGTGTAAATGACGTCATGTTTTGTATATAAACTGTTTGTGGTTAAATGGGAGCGCGCTCTCGAGAATAAATACTATTATCTAATTTTAATAAGACTGGTCCCTGTCTATTTTATGCTAATAAGTATCTTACAAATTCTTAGAAATAGACAGAGTGATTTTAATTAATGAGTACATAAAGGAATTATAAAATTCCCCTAACAAAAACTCAGTGGGAAAATGTAATTCTCACATCCTGGTGTTGCAGGAGAGGCTAAAGAAGTTGGATGAGAGAATTACTGAAGCCAAAGACGCTGGCAAAACACAGCTCCGATGCACCGTTGAGGATGAGACCGAAAGTGGAGGTGGCGGCTCCACTCGCTCCGACCCAAAGATTGTTGAGAAGTCTATTCGGGGGACAACAGAAGATGGTCTACAAGGCAGGGTTGCTGGCCTTGAGCGTGATGGTGCCACTGTGTAATGGCCTGTGTGTCCAGCTGCCAAGATGGCCCTGGGGGGGCCTTCGGATCAGTGGTGGAAAAAGTACCCAATTGTCATACTTGAGTGAAAGTAAAGATACTTTCATAGAAAATGACCCAGTAAAATACTTGAGTAAAAGTATTTGGTTTTAAATGTAATTGTTAAAATATACTTAAGTATCAAATCACTTCAAATTCCTAATTAAGCTAACCAGATGGCACCATTTTCTTTTTTTTATTTCACCTTTATTTAACCAGGTAGGCCAGTTGAGACCAAGTTCTCATTTACAACTGCGACCTGGCCAATATAAAGCAAAGCAGTGCGACAAAAACAACAGAGTTACACATAAATAAACGTGCAGTCAATAACACAATAGAAAAATCTATGTACAGTGTGTGCAAATGTAGAAAAGTAGGGGTAAGGCAATAAATAGGCCATAGAGGCAAAATAATAATTACAATTTAGCATTAACACTGGAGTGATAGATATGCAGATGATGTGCAAGTAGAAATGTTGGGGAGCAAGAGGGTAAGTAATATGCGGATGAGGTAGTTGGGTGTGCTATTTACAGATTGGCTTTGTACAGGTACAGTGATCGGAAAGCTGCTTAAAGTTAGAGGGAGATAAGACTCCAGCTTCAGTGATTTTTGCAATTTGTTCCAGTCATTGGCAGCAGAGAACTGGAAGGAAAGGTGGCCAAAGGAGGAATTGGCTTTGGGGATGACCAGTGAAATATACCTGCTGGAGCGTGTGCTACGGAGGAGTGTTGCTATGGTGACCAGTGAGCTGAGAAAAGGTGGGGCTTTCCCTTCAAAGACTTATAGATGACCTGGAGCCAGTGGGTTTGGCGACGAATATGTAGTGAGGACCAGCCAACGAGAGCATACAGGTCGCAGTGGTGGGTAGTATATGGGGCTTTGGTGACAAAAACGGATGGCCACGGAAGGAGTGTTGTATGGCGTTGAAGCTTGTTTGGAGGTTTGTTAGCACAGTGTCCAAAGAAGGGCCAGATGTATACAGAATAGTGTCGCCTGCGTAGAGGTTAATCAGAGAATCACCAGCAGCAAGAACGACATCATTGATATATACAGAGAAAAGAGTTGGCCCGAGAATTGAACCCTGTGGCAGAGGTCCGGACAACAACTAGTTGGTGAACCAGGCGAGGCAGTCATTTGAGAAGCCAATGCTATTAAGATTTCGGTGATTGACAGTCGAAAGCCTTGGCCAGGTCAATAAAGACGGCTGCACAGTACTGTCTTTTATCGATGCCGGTTATGATATCGTTTAGGACCTTGAGTGTGGCTGAGGTGCACCCATGACCAGCTCGGAAACTAGATTGCATAGCGGAGAAGGTACGGTGGGATTCTAAATGATCGGTGATCTGTCAACTTGGCTTTCGAAGATTTTAGAAAGGCAGGGCAGGATGGATTTAGGTCTAACAGTTTGGGTCTAGTGTCTCCCCCTTTGAAGAGGGGGATGACCGCGGCAGCTTTCCAATCTTTGGGGATCTCAGATGATACAAAAGAGGTTGAATAGGCTAGTAATAGGGGTTGCAATAGTTTCGAAAGAGAGTTTTAGAAAGAGAGGGTCTAGATTGTCTAGCCCGGCTGAATTGTAGGGGTCCAGATTTTACAGCTCTTTCAAAACATCTGTCTGGATTTGGGTGAAGGAGAGGGGGGGGGGGGGGGGGGGGCTTGGGCAAGTTGCTGCAGGAGGTGCTGAGATGTTGGCCGGTGTAGGGGTAGCCAGGTAGCCAGCATGGCCAGCTGTAGAAAAAAAATATTGAAATTATCGGTGATGACAGTGTTTCCTATCCTCAGTGCAGTGTGCAGCTGGTAGGAGGTGCTCTTATTCTCCATGGACTTTACAGTGTCCCAAAACGTTTTGGTATTAGTGCTACAGGATGCAAATTTCTGTTTGAAAAAGCTAGCCTTAGATTTCCTAACTGACTGAATATATTGGTTCCTGACGTCCCTGAAAAGTTGCATATCGCGGGGGCTATTCAATGCTAATGCAGAACGCCACAGGATGTTTTTATGCTGGTCAAGGGCAGTTAAGTCTGGCGTGAACCAAGGACTATATCAGTTCTTAGTTCTACATTTTTTGAAAGGGGCATGCTTATTTAAGATGGTGAGGGGAGCACTTTTGAAGAGCAATCAGGCATCCTCTACTAATGGCATGAGGTCAATATCCTTCCAGGATACCTGAGCCAGGTTGATTAGAAAGGCCTGCTCGCTGAAGTGTTTTAGGGAGCGTTTAACTGCAGACCCATTTCGCACGCAGGCAATGAGGCAGTGAACGCTGAGATCCTGGTTGAAGACAGCAGAGGTGTATTTGGAGGGCAGGTTGGTCAGGATGATATCTAAGAGGGTGTGCCCATGGTTACGGATTTAGGGTTGTACCTGGTAGGTTCCTTGATAATTTGTGTGAGATTGAGAGCATCTATCTTAGATTGTAGGATGGCTGGGGTGTTAAGCATGTCCCAGTTTAGGTCACCTAACAGTACAAACTCTGAAGATTGATCAATTCACATATGGTGTCCAGGGCACAGCTGGGGGCTGAAGGGGGTCTATAACAGGCAGCAACGGTGAGAGACTTGTTTCTGGAAAGGTGGATTTTTAAAAGTAGAAGATCGACTTGTTTGGGCACAGACCTGGATAGTATGACAGAACCCTGGATAGCCAGGGGCACACGCCAACACTCCAACATCATTTACAAACAAAGCATGTGTGTTTAGTGAGTCTGCCAGATCAGAGGCAGTAGGGATAACCAGGGATGTTCTCTTGATAAGTGCGTGAATGGACCATGTTCCTGTTCTGCTAAGAATTAGAAATGTAAGTACTTTTGGGTGGCAAGGAAAATATAAGAGTAAAATAATTTTCTTTAGGGACTGTAGTGAAGTAAAAGTGAAAAATATAAATATTAAAGTACAGATACTTAAGTAAAAATACATTCAAGTGCTAAAGTACTTTACGCCACTGCTTAGGATTCAGGAAGATACTTTTTCCAAACCCTATTTTACTATTGCTTACTCTATACCTCTTCCCTTCTGAATATCTCCACCCCTCTTCCGTATGTTCAGTAAAGTTTAGTTTTTTAACCAAAGAAAACTCCTGATTTACTTAGGCTATTCATAGCACTTGAGATAACAGAGAAGCTACATTATCATATATTGTATATGGCATAAAAGTGATATGGTGTTAGTGTAAGTGACGGTACAGCCATCTATGTTTCCGAACTAGGACCTGAGGTGACCCTGATGATGAGTAAATGCACTTTCCTATATGTCCAGTGGGTGACAGGATATATATGGTCTGAGTTCCAGAGATCACAAAAATAAACTATAGCTGCGAGTAGCAAGGATCAAAACCCAGGATGACAGTAAGGACACATCAGTTGGATAACAAAGCAAGCACTCCTTTCCTACATGACAATCAGTGAAAGCATTACCATGTTAATCTCTCAATACCATAAGGATGACGCAAGTGAAGTTTAGTCTAGGTAATCATTTTTAAAACCATTACTTAAATTATTGAGTTTATCTATCTATATAGATCAACTGAATGCGCAAGCAGCAGGAATTCCGTTCTCATTTCCCAGATAAAATATCCGGTGTAAATTTGCACAAATTTCTAAAAACCTGTTTTTGCTTTGTCATTATGGGGTATTGTGTGTAGAATGATTAGGGGGGAGGGACACACAATTTAAGAATAATGCTGTACAGTAACAAAATGTGGAAAAAGTCAAGGGTTCTGAATACTTTCCGAATACACTGTATATATATATATTTTGCATTCATTTGCATGAGACAAACTCTACTTGATCAAGTTATTTCTCTAGTATCCACTGATGCCAATGACATCTGTAGTGCCGCCAACTGGTCTGGTGCAGCCGTCTAAGGGTGCAGTGACTTTATATTCACACAGCTTCTAAGGACATATACATATGGTTTACATACCAAATTTCATGGCACCATGTCTGGAGTGAATCTGATGTATGGTTTATGAGGATGATTGCAGATGATTTTCTCCAGATGGGCCTATATCAGAGATTGGCAACTGGCGGTCATTTCTGCTCTACCAGATGGTCCTCATAAGGAAATGAATGACAGTTAATACACTTTCTGAAACTCTGAAAGCAATTAATTTCACCTTCAAAACAATCCCCTTAGTACTATTCAGGTACGATGGCTAGAATGGCATGTACTTAGGGCACAGTATGTGTGAGCCACCTCAATTGTAGTACTATATGGGATAAATATTATTTTCAGTAACAAATCCATTTCAATATGTTAAAGGGACTGTTCCTGTTCAGGAATATCAATCAAAAGGCCAAGTGTAACATCTTGGATAAGCATTTGTAGGTGAACTAGGGGAGAACAAGCCCCTTCTCTTCGAAGCCATGGCAGTTCAAGGCCGACTGCGGTACTGCAGGCTTTGTTCGCCGAAAACAAGTGTACCCCATAATAGTGAATGGAAAAATTTGTGATCTTCGTGTAAATAAAGCACTTTTTTTTTTAAAGTCTATCATGATACCAACAATTGCTTCTAATACGCTCGATGTATGATCTTGAACCGATTATTTTTTAAATTGCACACAATAAATTAAGGATAATTTTGTTGCTAATGGTAGCTTGCAGTACCCCGGTCGGCCTTCAACTTGAGTTACTCAATGAGGGAGACAGCACTGAGCTAGTCTGCAAAGTCACTTCCCGGAGTAGCTCAAACTGCATGTTATGTGTCCATAGATGGGTTGGCTAACAATGTCATGAAAACTATGCGCACACATCCATGTGGCAGAAGTCAGCCTGTTTTTGTGATTCTGGATGGCCAGATTGCTAGCAAGAATGACAAGAACCTACCATGTGGGAAATCGTAAGTGGCTCGTTTCAGGTTGTTATTGATACCATGTCTTGTTTTGAGGTGTTTTGACTGAATTCATGTCAATGCTAATACGGCTCAAATTCACTAGCTAACCAACTGTAATGATGTATTTGAGAGACAAGTGGTCATTGTGCAAATGTATTTATGTTTTCAATAAACATTGGAGACAAAATATAGTTTGCATGTCAACAATCTAAGCCAACCTAATCTGTTTTGCCCCATGGTTGCGCATACATGTCGTTTTTGCTGTTAAGAATGCAGAGCAGTGCTTTATTATAGACAGACTTCTCCCCATCTTAGTTCCTGTTGTATCAATGTTTTTTGACCATGACAGTTTACAATCCAGGGTTACTCCAAGCAGTTTAGTCACATCAACTTGCTCAATTTCCACATAATTCATTACAAGAGTTAGTTGAGGTTTATAGTTTAGCGAATGATTTGTCCAGAATACAATGCCTTTATTTAGTATTTAGGACGTATTCCTTGCCACCCATTCTGAAATTAACTGCAGGTCTTTGTTGAGTGTTGCTGTCATTTCAGTCGCTGTGGTACCTGATGTTTATAGTCATCCGCATACATGGACACACTGGCTGTCCTCAAAGCCAGTGGCATGTCATTAGTAAAGATTGAAAAAAGTAAAAGGTCCTAGACAGCTGCCCTGGGAATTCCTGATTTTACCTGGATTTTGTTGTAGGCTTCCATTAAATACCTCCCTGTGTGTTTTGTTGGGACAGGTAACTCTATCCACAATATAGGGGGCGGCAGGGTAGCCTAATGGTTAGAGCGTTGGGCTAGTAACCGAAAGGTTGCAAGTTCAAATCCCTGAGCTGACAAGTTACATATCTGTCGTTCTGAACAAGGCAGTTAACCCACTGTTCCTAGGCCGTCATTGAAAATAAGAGTTTGTTCTTAACTGACTTGCCTAGTTAAATAAATAAAAAAAGGTTAAATGTAAGTCGCTCTGGATAAGAGCGTCTGCTAAATGATGTAAACAAACCAACATAAACATATAGCAAGGGGTGTAAAGCCAAAACATGTTTTTCCAGCAACAGACTATGATCTATGTCAAAAGCCACACTGAAATCTATCAAAACAGCCCCCACAATTTCTCTCAGCCAATCAATCATTTGTATAAGGGCTTTACTCTTCTTAGGTAGCGGAATTACTTTTGCTTCCCTACAGGCCTGAGGGCACACACTTTCTAGTAGGCTTAGATTGAAGATATAGCAAATAGGAGTGGCAATATCGTACACTATATTATCCTCAGTAATTTTCCATCCAAGTTGGCAGACCCTGGTGGCTTTTCACCTCTTCCACAGTTACTTTACGGAATTCAAAAATACAATGCTTGTGTTTCATAATTTGGTGTATGTTAAAATAATTTTTTTTTAAATGTAAAAGTATTATTATTTTTTTTTGGGGGGGGGGGGGTGGATCAGCTTAATATTGCGGAAAGAATGTTGCTTCCAATGTAATTGTCTGCATCATTTCCAATCCCCCATATGTTTTTGGGTAAATATATATATCCATTCACGTATGCATGCATATACACATACTGTATATACATACACATACATACTTTTTTTAAAGAGTATACCTTTATTATTATTCCCTGCAAACCCTACCACCGATCCCCCAATTGGAGTAAACTGATAAACATTTCTGTTTTTACCTTCAATTTATACATCTTATACACATTTTACAGACACAGTCTACTTTATAATAGTTCTCTCGTTTGTTCTTAGTCCTTCCTCTATTTCTGTTGTCCATCCAGTTTGATTTCCACTTGTAACTGTGCTATTTCACAATAGCTCCGCACCTATACACATTTCACAGATCCCGTATGCCCTACATTGTTTATCTTGTTATTAGTCCCACCCTTCAGCTCCACTCAACCTTTCCCATCTATCTTCCAACATCATCCATTTCGGATTTTTATTTGCCATATATTTTTCAACTGTGCTGTGATGCTTCACAAAAGATGTGAATCTTCCTATTCTCATAGCTTCCACGGATTGTAAATTAAAAATAAAACATTTTGCTAAAATAATTATTATATTATTGATTGATTGACTATGGCTTTTCAAATCCCCCAGTATTGCTATCTGTAGCGTTAGTTGTACGCAAATGTTGCAATTCTTCAACCATTCCTGGACCTGTGACCAAAAACGAGCTACATGCGGACAATACCAAAATAAATGGTCTAATGACTCTGCCTCCTCACAGCAGAATCTACAGAGCTGAGAAGATTGTATCCCCCATATATATAACATTCTATTAGTTGCAAGAATTTTGTACAATAATTTAAATTGTACAATAATTTAAAACATTTAAAAGTATTCCCCCCCCCCCGATATGTAAAAAGTTATTCTAATGACTTATCATATTTAGATAATCAAGCTTATCAAGCCTTTGCTCTTCTATTTGACCTAGTAATAGGCCTTGAGTTTTTCAGGTGTCCACCAAATAATATTTACTGTTAAATACATAGAACTGTTAAATACACAAGTTCTATGTATTTAACAGTAAATATTATTTGGTGGACACCTGAAAAACTCAAGGCCTATTACTAGGTCAAATAGAAGAGCAAAGGAGAAATCCTAAACCACCATAGGGGGAACATGGCAACACTTCTACACTCCTCAGATGCAAGTGCACTGCACCAAAGATAGATTTCATTTTAAAACTAACCATTGTCATCTTCCACGGTCAAGCAGACAACAGCAGTCCAATGTAATCAAGAGTGATTTTAAGATCCTTCTAAATTCAAAATCAAAACATTAGTCGAGTCATTCATTGTAAAAAACATCATCTAGCGTGCACATTGGAATTTTTTATTTTTTTTTATCTGTAATTATACTGATATGCAAAAATCTGATTTAGATTCTAATTGCAACTTCAACATGGTTTCACTATATACAGCTAGGTATTTCACTGAAAAAGTGCTGCGTTTCATGTGAGTAATTGTTTAGTGTAGAGGTCGACCGATTATGATTTTTCAACGCCGATACCGATACTTGAGGGCAAAAAAAGCCGATACCGATTAATTGTCCGATTTAAAAAATAAAAATATGTATTTTCATATATATATACATATATATATATATATATATACATATACATATACATATATATACATATATATATACATATATATATATATATATATATATATATATATATATATATATATATACATACATACATACATA